>NC_069500.1:921265850-921350850 GCF_027579735.1 Bombina bombina
GAGTTTTCAGAAACCCGTCGTTAAAAGACAAGAATTGAGCGTTGAGCAAATTTTTCACAAAATCTCACTCCAATACCAGCGCTGCTTACGTTAGCGGTGAGCTGGTGTAACGTGCTTGTGCAAGATTTCCCCATAAGAATCAACGGGGAGAGCCGGCTTAAAAAAAGTCTAACACCTGCAAAAAAGCTGGGTTTAGCTCCTAACGCAGCCCCATTGATTCCTATGAGGAAATAACATTTATGTCTACACCTAACACCCTAACATGAACCCTGAGTCTAAACACCCTTAATCTTACACTTATTAACCCCTAATCTTCCACACCCGACATCGCTTCCACCTGCATTATATCATTAACCCCTAATCTGCCACTCTGGACACCGCCACCACCTATATTATACTTATTAACCCCTAATCTGCTGCCCCCAACATCGCCGCCACCTACATTATATTTATTAACCCCTAATCTGCCTTCCCCAATGTTGCCGCAACCTACCTACATTTATTAACCCCTAATCTGCCGCCCCCAATGTCGCCGCCACTATTCTAAATTTATTAACCCCTAAACCTAAGTCTAACCCTAACCCCCCCAACTTAAATATAATTTAAATAAATCTAAATAAAATTCCTATCATTAACTAAATAATTCCTATTTAAAGCTAAATACTTACCTATAAAATAAACCCTAAGATAGCTACAATATAACTAATACTTACATTGTAGCTAGCTTAAGTTTGTATTTATTTTAACTAGGTAGAATAGTTACTAAATAGTTATTAACTATTTAATAAACTACCTAGCTAAAATAAAGACACATTTACCTGTAAAATAAAACCTAACCTAAGTTACACTAACACCTAACACTACACTATAATTAAATTATTTCCCTACATTAAATACAATTAAATAAAATTAGCTAAAGTACAAAAAAAAAACAACTAAATTACAGAAAATAATAAACAAATTACAAGATTTTTTAAACTAATTACACATAATCTAATCCCCCTAACAAAATAAAAAAGCCCCCCCAAAATAAAAAAAGGCCTACCCTACACTAAATTACAAATAGCCCTTAAAAGGGCCTTTTGCAGGGCATTGCCCCAAAGTAATCAGCTCTTTTACCTGTAAAAAAAAACATAATTTATGCTTACCTGATAAATTTATTTCTCTTGTAGTGTATCCAGTCCACGGATCATCCATTACTTATGGGATATTCTCCTTCCCAACAGGAAGTTGCAAGAGGATCACCCACAGCAGAGCTGCTATATAGCTCCTCCCCTAACTGTCATATCCAGTCATTCGACCGAAAACAAACAGAGAAAGGAGAAACCATAGGGTGCAGTGGTGACTGTAGTTTAATCAAAATTTAGACCTGCCTTAAAAGGACAGGGCGGGCCGTGGACTGGATACACTACAAGAGAAATAAATTTATCAGGTAAGCATAAATTATGTTTTCTCTTGTTAAGTGTATCCAGTCCATGGATCATCCATTACTTATGGGATACCAATACCAAAGCTAAAGTACACAGATCATGGGAGGGACAAGGCAGGATTAAGTGGAAGGAACCACTGCCTGAAGAACCTTTCTCCCAAAAACAGCCTCCGAAGAAGCAAAAGTATTAAATTTGTAAAATTTGGAAAAGGTGTGAAGTGAAGACCAAGTCGCGGCCTTGCAAATCTGTTCAACAGAGGCCTCATTTTTAAAGGCCCAGGTGGAAGCCACAGCTCTAGTAGAATGAGCTGTAATCCTTTCAGGGGGCTGCTGTCCAGTAGTTTCATAGGCTAGGCGTATTATGCTCCGAGCCAAAAGGAAAGAGAGGTTGCCGAAGCTTTTTGACCTCTCCTCTGTCCAGAGTAAACGACAAACAGGGTAGATGTTTGACGAAAATCTTTAGTAGCTTGTAAGTAAAACTTCAAGACACGGACTACGTCCAGATTATGTAAAAGACGTTCCTTCTTTGAAGAAGGATTAGGACACAATGATGTAACAACAATCTCTTGATTGATATCCTTGTTAGAAACCACCTTAGGTAAAAACCCAGGTTTGGTACACAGGACTACCTTATCTGCATGAAAAATCAGATAAGGAGAATCACATTGTAAGGCAGATAGCTCAGAGACTCTCCGAGCCGAGGAAATAGCCATCAAAAACAGAACTTTCCAAGATAAAAGTTTAATATCAATGGAATAAAGGGGTTCAAACGGAACTCCTTGAAGAACTTTAAGAACCAAGTTTAAGCTCCACGGGGGAGCAACAGGTTTAAACACAGGCTTAATTCTAACCAAAGCCTGGCAAAATGCTTGGACGTCTGGAACCTCTGCCAGACGCTTGTGCAAAAGAATAGACAGAAAAGAAATCTGTCCCTTTAAGGAACTAGCTGATAATCCTTTGTCCAAGCCCTCTTGGAGAAAAGACAATATTCTAGGAATCCTAACCTTACTCCATGAGTAATTCTTGGATTGACACCAATAAAGATATTTACTCCATATCTTGTGGTAGATTTTCCTGGTAACAGGCTTTCGTGCCTGTATTAAAGTATCAATGACTGACTCAGAGAAGCAACGCTTTGATAGAATCAAGCGTTCAATCTCCATGCAGTCAGTCTCAGAGAAATTAGATTTGGATGATTGAAAGGACCTTGTATCAGAAGGTCCTGTCTTAGAGGCAGAGTCCATAGTGGAAAGGATGACATGTCCACTAGGTCTGCATACCAAGTGCTATCAGAATCACCAATGCTCTCTCCTGTTTTATTTTGGCAATCAGTCGAGGGAGCAGAGGAAACGGTGGAAACACATAAGCCAGGTTGAAGAACCAAGGCGCTGCTAGAGCATCTATCAGCGTCGCTTCTGGGTCCCTGTACCTGGATCCGTAACAAGGAAGCTTGGCGTTCTGGCGAGACACCATGAGATCCAACTCTGGTTTGCCCCAACGATGAATCAACTGAGCAAACACCTCCGGATGGAGTTCCCACTCCCCCGGATGGAAAGTCTGACGACTTAGAAAATCCGCCTCCCAGTTCTCCACGCCTGGGATATGGATTGCTGACAGGTGGCAAGAGTGGTACTCTGCCCAGCAAATTATTTTTGAGACGTCTAACATCGCTAGGGAACTCCTGGTTCCCCCTTGATGGTTGATGTAAGCCACAGTCGTGATGTTGTCCGACTGAAATCTGATGAACCTCAGAGTTGCTAACTGAGGCCAAGCCAGAAGAGCATTGAATATCGCTCTTAACTCCAGAATATTTATTGGAAGGAGATTCTCCTCCTGAGTCCACGATCCCTGTGCCTTCAGGGAATTCCAGACTGCACCCCAACCTAGAAGGCTGGCATCTGTTGTTACAATTGTCCAATCTGGCCTGCGAAAGGTCATACCCTTGGACAGGTGTACCCGAGACAACCACCAGAGAAGAGAATCTCTGGTCTCTTGATCCAGATTTAGCAGAGGGGACAAATCTGTGTAATCCCCATTCCACTGACTCAGCATGCATAATTGCAGCGGTCTGAGATGAAGGCACGCAAATGGCACTATGTCCATTGCCGCTACCATTAAGCCGATTACCTCCATACACTGAGCTACCGAAGGGCGCGGAATGGAGTGAAGAACACGGCAAGCATTTAGAAGTTTTGATAACCTGGACTCCGTCAGGTAAATTTTCATTTCTACAGAATCTATAAGAGTCCCTAAGAAGGAGACTCTTGTGAGTGGGGATAGAGAACTCTTTTCCTCATTCACTTTCCACCCGTGCGACCTCAGAAATGCCAGAACTATCTCTGTATGAGACTTGGCAACTTGAAAGCTTGATGCCTGTATCAGGATGTCGTCTAGATACGGAGCCACTGCTATGCCTCGCGGTCTTAGAACCGCCAGAAGTGAGCCCAGAACCTTTGTAAAGATTCTCGGGGCTGTAGCCAACCTGAAGGGAAGAGCTACAAATTGGTAATGCCTGTCTAGAAAGGCAAACCTTAGAAACCGATGATGATCATTGTGAATCGGTATGTGAAGGTAGGCATCCTTTAAGTCCACTGTGGTCATGTACTGACCTTCTTGGATCATGGGTAAGATGGTCCAAATAGTTTCCATTTTGAAAGATGGAACTCTGAGGAATTTGTTTAAGATCTTTAGATCCAAAATTGGTCTGAAGGTTCCCTCTTTTTTGGGAACCACAAACAGATTCGAATAAAAACCCTGTCCTTGTTCCATCCACGGAACTGGATGGATCACTCCCATAACTAGGAGGTCTTGCACACAGCGTAGGAATGCCTCTTTCTTTATCTGATTTGCAGATAGCCTTGAAAGATGAAATCTCCCTTGTGGAGGGGAAGCTTTGAAGTCCAGAAGATATCCCTGAGATATGATCTCCAATGCCCAGGGATCCTGAACATCTCTTGCCCACGCCTGGGCGAAGAGAGAAAGTCTGCCCCCTACTAGATCCGTCGCCGGATAGGGGTCCGTTCCTTCATGCTGTGTTAGAGGCAGCAGCAGGCTTTCTGGCCTGCTTGCCTTTGTTCGAGGACTGGTTAGGTTTCCAGGCCTGCTTAGATTGAGCAAAAGTTCCCTCTTGTTTTGAAGCGGAGGAAGTTGATGCTGCACCTGCCTTGAAATTTCGAAAGGCACGAAAATTAGACTGTTTGGCCTTTGCTTTGGCCCTGTCCTGAGGAAGGGTGTGACCCTTACCTCCAGTAATGTCAGCAATAATTTCCTTCAAACCAGGCCCGAATAAGGTCTGCCCCTTGAAAGGAATGTTAAGAAATTTAGACTTCGAAGTCACGTCAGCTGACCAGGATTTAAGCCATAGCGCCCTACGCGCTTGGATAGCGAATCCAGAATTCTTAGCCGTTAGTTTAGTTAAATGAACAATGGCATCAGAAACAAATGAGTTAGCTAGCTTAAGTGTTCTAAGCTTGTCAATAATTCCAGTCAATGGAGCTGTATGGATGGCCTCTTTCAGGGCCTCAAACCAGAATGCCACCGCGGCCGTGACAGGCGCAATACATGCAAGGGGCTGTAAAATAAAACCTTGTTGAATAAACATTTTCTTAAGGTAACCCTCCAAGTTTTTATCCATTGGATCTGAAAAAGCACAACTGTCCTCAACTGGGATAGTAGTACGCTTTGCTAAAGTAGAAACTGCTCCCTCCACCTTAGGGACTGTCTGCCATAAGTCCCGTGTAGTGGCGTCTATTGGAAACATTTTTCTAAATATAGGAGGTGGGGAAAAAGGCACACCCGGTCTATCCCACTCCTTGCTAATAATTTCTGTAAGCCTTTTAGGTATAGGAAAAACATCAGTACACATCGGTACCGCATAGTATTTATCCAGCCTACACAATTTCTCTGGTACTGCAACTGTGTTACAGTCATTCAGAGCAGCTAATACCTCCCCAAGCAACACACGGAGGTTCTCAAGCTTAAATTTAAAATTAGAAATCTCTGAATCAGGTTTCCCCGAATCAGAGATGTCACCCACAGACTGAAGCTCTCCGTCCTCATGATCTGCATATTGTGACGCAGTATCAGACATGGCCCTTACAGCATCTGCGCGCTCTGTATTTCTCCTAACCCCAGAGCAATCGCGCTTGCCTCTTAATTCAGGCAACCTGGATAATACCTCTGACAGGGTATTATTCATGATTGCAGCCATGTCCTGCAAGGTAATCGCAATGGGCGTCCCTGATGTAATTGGCGCCATATTAGCGTGCATCCCCTGAGCGGGAGGCGAAGGGTCTGACACGTGGGGAGAGTTAGTCGGCATAACTTCCCCCTCGTCAGAATCTTTTGGTGATATTTCTTTTATAGTTAAAGACTGATCTTTCCTGTTTAAGGTGAAATCAATACATTTAGTACACATTCTCCTATGGGGCTCCACCATGGCTTTCAAACATAATGAACAAGTAGTTTCCTCTGTGTCAGACATGTTTAAACAGACTAGCAATGAGACTAGCAAGCTTGGAAAACACTTTAAACAAGTTTACAAGCAATATAAAAAACGTTACTGCACCTTTAAGAAACACAAATTTTGTCAACATTTGAAATAACAGTGAAAAAAGGCAGTTACACTAAAGAAATTTTTACTGTGTATGTAACAAGTTAGCAGAGCATTGCACCCACTTGCAAATGGATGATTAACCACTTAATACCCAAAAAGGAATAATAAAAGACAAAAACTTTTTTTTTTTTTTTTTTTTTTTTTTTTTTTTTTTAAACAGTCACAACAACTGCCACAGCTCTACTGTGGCTTTTTACCTCCCTCAAAAACGACTTTGAAGCCTTTTGAGCCCTCCAGAGATGTCCTGGATCATGCAGGAAGAAGCTGGATGTCTGTGTCTGTAATTTTTGCTGTGCAAAAAAACGGCAAAATAGGCCCCTCCCACTCATATTACAACAGTGGAAAGCCTAAGGAAACTGTTTCTAGGCAAAATTCAAGTCAGCCATGTGGAAAAAAACTAGGCCCCAATAAGTTTTATCACCAAATACATATAAAAACGATTAAACATGCCAGCAAATGTTTTATATTACATTTTTATAAGAGTATGCATCTCTATTAATAAGCCTGATACCAGTAGCTCTCACTGCATTTAAGGCTTTACTTACATTAGTTCGGTATCAGCAGCATTTTCTAGCAAATTCCATCCCTAGAAAAATATTAACTGCACATACCTTATTGCAGGAAAACCTGCACACCATTCCCTCTCTGAAGTTACCTCACTCCTCAGAATATGTGAGAACAGCCATGGATCTTAGTTACTTCTGCTAAGATCATAGAAAACACAGGCAGATTCTTCTTCTAAATACTGCCTGAGATAAACAGTACACTCCGGCACCATTTAAAAATAACAAACTTTTGATTGAAGAATAAACTAAGTATAAAACACCACACTCCTCTTACGACCTCCATCTTGGTTGAGGCTTGCAAGAGAATGACTGGGTATGGCAGTTAGGGGAGGAGCTATATAGCAGCTCTGCTGTGGGTGATCCTCTTGCAACTTCCTGTTGGGAAGGAGAATATCCCATAAGTAATGGATGATCCGTGGACTGGATACACTTAACAAGAGAAATTACAAATCCACCCCAACATTAAAACCCACCACCCACAAAACCAACCCTACTCTAAAACCCACCCAATACCCCCTTAAAAAAACCTAACACTAACCCCTTGAAGATCACCTTACCGGGAGAAGTCTTCATCCAACTGGGCCGAAGTCCTCAACAAAGCCGGGAGAAGTCTTCATCTAAGCTGGGCGAAGTGGTCCTCCAGACGGGCAGAAGTCTTCATCCAGACGGCATCTTCTATCTTCATCCATCCGGCGCGGAACGGGTCCATCTTCAAGACATCCGACGTTAATAACTATTTAGTAACTATTCTACCTAGTTAAAATAAATACAAACTTGCCTGTTAAATAAAAATAAACCCAAAGATAGATACAATGTAAGTATTAGTTATATTGTAGCTAGTTTAGGGTTAATTTTATAGGTAAGTATTTAGTTTTAAATAGGAATACTTTATTTAATGATAGGAATATTTATTTAGATTTCTTTTAATTATATTTAAGTTAGGGGGTGTTAGGGTTAGACTTATATTTAGGGGTTAATATCTTTAATATAGTGACAGCGATGTTAGGGACGGCAGATTAGAGGTTAATAAAATTTAAGTGTTTGCGAGGCGGGAGTGCGGCGGTTTAGGGGTTAATATATTTATTATAGTGGCGGCGATGTCCGGTTCGACAGATTAGGAGTTAACATTTTTATTTTAGTGTTTGCAATGCGGGAGGGCCTCGGTTTAGGGGTTAATAGGTAGTTTATGGGAGTTAGTGTACTTTTTAGCACTTTAGTTAAGCGTTTTATGCTACAGCGTTGTACCATAAAACTGTTAAATACTGACTTTAAAATGTGGTACCAGTCTTGACAGGAGAGGGTCTACCGCTCACTTTTTGGCAGACTCGTAATACCGGCGCTATGCAAGTACCATTGAAAAAAGAGGATACGCAATTTACGTAAGTGTATTTGCGGTATTTCCAAGTCTGGTCAAAAAAGTGAGCGGTGAGCCTGTACCTACAAGACTCGTAATACCAGCGGGTGTTAAAAAGCAGCGTTAGGACCGACCAACGCTGCTTTTTAAGCCTAACACAAAACTCGTAATCTAGGTGTGTGTATGGTAAATAGGCAATGGAAAGTGTTTTTTTAAATTGTAGAGGGTCTCATATTGTGTAGAAAATTAATGTCCTGTATAGCTTTAATATAATTCAACTAAATAGTTTAATATTACTTCAAGGACATTAGAAAAAACATAATTTATGTAAGAACTTACCTGATAAATTAATTTCTTTCATATTGGCAAGAGTCCATGAGCTAGTGACGTATGGGATATACAATCCTACCAGGAGGGGCAAAGTTTCCCAAACCTCAAAATGCCTATAAATACACCCCTCACCACACCCACAATTGTATAAAGCATCAACAAAGGAATTTTGAAATAATTGTGCTTTATACAAAAAATCATAACCACCATAAAAAGGGTGGGCCTCATGGACTCTTGCCAATATGAAAGAAATTAATTTATCAGGTAAGTTCTTACATAAATTATGTTTTCTTTCATGCAATTGGCAAGAGTCCATGAGCTAGTGACGTATGGGATAGCAATACCCAAGATGTGGAACTCCACGCAAGAGTCACTAGAGATGGAGGGATAAAATAAAAACAGCCATTTTCTGCTGAAAAAAATAAATCCACAACCCAAAATATAAATTTTAATCTCATAAATGAAAGGAAAAAAACTTAAATCAGAACCAGAAGAATCAAACTGAAACAGCTGCCTGAAGAACTTTTCTACCAAAAACTTCTTCCGAAGAAGCCAAACGTCAAAATGGTAGAATTTAGTAAATGTATGCAAAGAAGACCAATTTGCAGCTTTGCAAATCTGATCAACTGAAGCTTCATTCTTAAAAGCCCAGGAAGTGGAAACTGATCTAGTAGAATGAGCTGTAATTCTCTGAGGCGGGGCTTGATCCGACTCCTAATAAGATTGATGAATCAAAAGCTTTAACCACGAAGCCAAGGAAACAGCAGAAGCCTTCTGACCTTTCCAGGAACCAGAAAATATATCAAATAGACTAGAAGTCTTCCTGAAATCTTTAGTAGCTTCAACATAATATTTCAGAGCTCTCACCACATCAAAAGAATGTAAAGATCTCTCCAAAGAATTCCTAGGATTAGGACACAAAGAAGGGACAACAATTTCTCTATTAATATTGTTAGAATTTACAACCTTAGGTAAGAATTTAAATGAAGTCCGCAAAACTGCTTTATCCTGATGAAAAATCAGAAAAGGAGATTCACAAGAGAGAGCTGATAATTCAGAAACTCTTCTAGCAGAAGAGATGGCCAAATGAAACAACACTTTCCAAGAAAGTATTTTAATGTCCAAAGAATGCATAGGCTCAAATGAAGGAGCCCGTAAAGCCTTCAAAACCAAATTAAGTCTCCAAGGAGGAGAGATTGATTTAATGACAGGCTTGATATGGAGCAAAGCCTGCACAAAACAATGAATATCAGGAAGTTTAGCAATCTTTCTGTGAAATAAGACAGAAAGAGCAGAGATTTGTCCTTTCAAGGAACTTGCAGACAAACCTTTATCCAAACCATCCTGAATTTTTTGAGAGGAACACCATGAAATGTAGGTTTTCCAGACTCGATAATAAATCTTTCTAGAAACAGATTTATGAATCTGCAACATAGTATTAATCACGGAGTCAGAAAAACCTCTATGACTAAGCACTAAGCGTTCAATTTCAATACCATCAAATTCAATGATTTGAGATCCTGATGGAAAAACGGACCTTGAGATAGAAGGTCTGGCCTTAATGGAAGTGGCCAAGGTTGGCAACTGGATATCCGAACAAGATCCGCATACCAAAACCTGTGAGGCCATGCTGGAACTACCAGCAGCACAAACGATTGCTCGATGATGATCTTGGAGATCACACTCGGAAGAAGAACTAGAGGCGGGAAAATATAAGCAGGTTGATAACACCAAGGAAGTGTCAACGCATCCACTGCTTCCGCCTGAGGATCCCTGGACCTGGACAGGTACCTGGGAAGTTTCTTGTTTAGATGAGATGCCATCAGATCTATTTCTGGAAGACCCCACATCTGAACAACTTGAGAAAACACATCTGGATGGAGAGACCACTCTCCTGGATGTAAAGTCTGATGACTGAGGTAATCCGCTTCCCAATTGTCTATACCTGGGATATGAACCGCAGAAATTAGACTGGAGTTGGATTCTGCCCAAACAAGTATCCAAGATACTTCTTTCATAGCTTGAGGACTGTGAGTCCCACCCTGATGATTGACATATGCCACGGCTGTGATATTGTCTGTCTGAAAACAAATGAACGATTCTGTCTTCAATAGAGGCCTGAGAATCGCACAGAGTTCCAAAATATTTATTGGTAATCTCGCCTCTTAAGATTTCCAAATCCCTTGTGCTGTCAGAGATCCCCAAACAGCTCCACAACCTGAAAGTCTTGCATCTGTTGTGATCACAGTCCAGGTTGGATGAACGAAAGAGGCCCCTAGAATAATACAATGGTGATCTAACCACCAAGTCAGAGATAGTCGAACATTGGGATTTAAGGATATTAATTGTGATATCCTTGTATAATCCCTGCACCATTGGTTCAGCATACAAAGCTGGAGAGGTCTCATATGGTCTCATATGAAAATGAGCAAAGGCGATCGCGTCCGATGCTGCAGTCATGAGACCTAAAACTTCCATGCACATAGCTACTGAAGGGAATGACTGAGACTGAAGGTTCCAACAGGCTGCAACCAATTTCAAACGTCTCTTGTCTGTTAGAGACAGAGTCATGGACACTGAATCTATCTGGAAACCTAAAAAGATGACCCTTGTCTGAGGAATCAAGGAACTTTTTGGTAAATTGATCGTCCAAACATGTCTTTGAAGAATCAACACTAGCTGATTCGTGTGAGATTCTGCAGAATGTAAAGACTGAGTTAGTACCAAGATATCGTCCAAATAAGGAAACACTGCAATACCCCGCTCTCTGATTACAGAGAGTAGGACACTGAGAACTTTTGAAAAGATTCTTGGAGTTGTCGCTAGTCCAAAAGAAAGAGCAACAAATTGGTAATGCTTGTCTAGAAAAGAGAATCTCAGGAACTGATAGTGATCTGGATGAATCAAAATATGAAGATATGCATCCTGTAAGTCTATTATGGACATATAATGCCCTTGCTGAACAAAAGGCAGAATAGTCCTTATAGTCACCATCTTGAAAGATGGTACCCTTACATATTGATTTAAATTTTTTAGATCCAAAACTGGTCTGAAAGAATTTTCTTTCTTTGGGACAATGAATAGATTTGAATAAAACCACAGACCCTGTTCCTGAAACCGAACTGGCATGATTACCCCTGATAACTCCAGGTCTGAAACACACTTCAGGAAAGCCTGAGCCTTTACTGGGTTTGCTGGAATGCTTGAGAGAAAAAATCTTCTCACAGGTGCTCTTTCTCTGAATCCTATTCTGCATCCCTGACAAACAATACTCTGAATCCATTGATTTTGGACCGAATTGATCCAAACATCTTTGAAAAATCTCAATCTGCCCCCTACCAGCTGAGCTGGAATGAGGGCCACACCTTCATGCAGATTTGGGGGCTGGCTTTGATTTCTTAAATGGCTTGGATTTATTCCAATTTGAGGAAGGCTTCCAATTGGAAACAGATTCCTTGGGGGAAGGATTAGATTTCTGTTCCTTATTTTGTTGAAAGGAACGAAAACGGTTAGAAGCTTTAAATTTACCCTTAGGTCTTTTACCCCGAGACAAAAAACTCCCTTCCGCCCAGTGACAGTTGAAATTATTGAATCCAACTGAGAATAAAATAACTAATTACCTTGGAAAGAAAGAGATAGCAATCTGGACTTAGAAGTCATGTCAGCATTCCAAGATTTAAGCCACAAAGCTCTTCTAGCTAAAATAGCTAAAGACATAGATTTAACATCAATTTTGTTGATATCAAAAATGGCATCACAAATAAAATGATTAGCATGTTGAAGCAAGCGGACAATGCTAAACAAATCAGAATCTAATTCTTGTTGTGCTAAATGTTCCAACCAAAAATTTGATGCAGCTGCAACATCAGCCAAATAAATTGCAGGCCTGAGAAGATGACCTGAATATAAATAAGCTTTCCTTAGATAAGATTCAAGTTTCCTATCTAAAGGATCTTTAAAAGAAGTACTATCTTCTGTAGGAATAGTAGTACATTTAGCAAGAGTAGAGATAGCCTCATCAACTTTGGGGATCTTTTCCCAAAACTCTAAAGAAACTGCAGGCAAAGGATACAATTTTTTTAAACCTTGAAGAAGGAATAAAAGAAGTACCAGGCCTATTCCATTCCTTAGAAATCATATCAGAAATAGCACCAGGAACTGGAAAAACCTCTGGAATAACCACAGGAGGATTATAAACAGAATTTAAATGTTTACTAGTTTTAATATCAAGAGGACTAGTTTCCTCCATATCCAATGTAATCAACACTTCTTTTAACAAATATACGAATATACGGATATAATCCATTTTAAATAAATAAGAAGACTTGTCAGTGTCAATATCTGAGGCAGGATCTTCTGAATCAGATATATCCCCATAAGAGAAGGATAAATCAGCATGTTGCCGGTCATTTAAAATGTCATCAACTTTATGAGAACTTTTAAAAGACCTTTTACGTTTATTAGAAGGCGGGATGGCAGATAAAGCCTTTTGAATAGAATCAGAAATAAATTCTTTTAAATTTACAGGTATATCTTGTGCATTAGATGTTGAAGGAACAGGAAATGAACTACTACTGATGGATACATTCTCTGCATGTAAAAGTTTATCATGTCAACTATTACAGCAGGAGATATAACCTCCACAAGTTTACAACAAATGCACTTAGCTTTGGTAGAACTGTTATCAGGCAGCAGGGTTCCAACAGAGACTTCTGAAACAGGATCAGATTGAGACATCTTGCAAATGTAAGAGAAATAAACAACATATAAAGCAAAATTATCAATTTCCTTATATGGCAGTTTCAGGAATGGGAAAAAAATGCAAACAACATAGCCCTCTGATAGAGAAAAAAAAAGGCAAGAGTCATATAGGAATAGGGTCTTAAATAATGAAAATATTAGTGCCAAGTATGACACACAACAAACAGAAAAATATTTTTTGGTGCCAAAAACATCCGGAATGACACACTCGTGTCACGGATGGCGCAACCTTGTGAAGGACTCAGCGTCAACTAAGATGCCGGAAATTACAAATTTGCGGCAACAAACGTAACTTTGTGCCAAAAAAATATTGCGCCAAGAATGACGCAATAAACTTTGGCATTTTGCGCCCTAGTGAGCCTAATTATGCCGGCAAATTTAAAAAACAGCCAATTTGAAAAAAAAGACTAAACCCCAGGAAATATATATATATATTTTCCTAAAAAAACATTTCCCAGATATGAAACTGACAGTCTGCAAAAGGAAATATACTGAAACCTGAATCATGGCAAATATAAGTACAATACATATATTTAGAACTTTATAAAAATACATAAAGTGCCAAACATAGCTGAGAGTGTCTTAAGTAATAAAAACATACTTACCAAAAGACACCCATCCACGTATAGAAGATAGCCAAACCAGTACTGAAACTGTTATCAGTAGAGGTAATGGAATATGAGAGTATATCGTCGATCTGAAAAGGGAGGTAATCGATGAATTTCTACGACCGATAACAGAGAACCTATGAAATAGATCCCCCGTGAGGAAAACCATTGCATTCAATAGGTGATACTCCCTTCACATCCCTCTGACATTCACTGTACTCTGAGAGGAATCGGGCTTCAAAATGCTGAGAAGCGCATATCAACGTAGAAATCTTGGCACAAATTTACTTCACCACCTCCATAGGAGGCAAAGTTTGTAAAACTGAATTGTGGGTGTGGTGAGGGGTGTATTTATAGGCATTTTGAGGTTTGGGAGACTTTGCCCCTCCTGGTAGGATTGTATATCCCATACGTCACTAACTCATGGACTTTTGCCAATTACATGAAAGAAACAGAATAGGGTAAAATATAAAATTGTAGAGACAACTTTTGAATGAGATCACTGTAGTAGAATGTTTGTTGAAAGAAATGCCAAGCACAGATGAATAGGGAATAAGGCACTAAGCAATATTCTGTCAGTACATTAATGTGTCGTATGGTTTGTGTTTGGCAAAATAGACTAAAAACATAATCACTTAATGTCCTGTCATAATCATTTATCTCTGGCAACAGTAGTTCAACAGCATAGTGCTATTAGCAGTAATATAAAATGCATTAGTACCATGGGAAATCAAGGCTTTATTAGACACATATATGTAACTTTCTTTTCCATATTATTTTAGTTTAAAGTTAAATTATTTAATACTGTTGTGAAAGTAAAATGTTCTATGCATAGAACAATGTTAATTTAAAAGAAAAAAAAATTTCTTTGTCATTTATTAAGGACTATCTTTTCAAACAAACAGGAATTAGAACAATTTACTTTTAATGTTGTATATATACTGCTATTTATGTGTGTACAGATAGCCAGGAACATGGGGTAATACAATATCTAATACATGGGTATATCTATAACTCATATAATATAATTCCAATCCACTCTCTAAGTATACTAACATTAATGTATTCCTTTATCCTGAGAGATATACTGCATAGGCAAATGTATGTTCATAATAATATAGATTGTGGTAAGTTTGAGTATATAACATTAACTGGCAAAATAGACATTAAATGTGTCAATATAATACCTGTTATAATTGATACATGTTCCTGAGAGACTTGAATCTTGCGATGCATTGTTTTTTGTTTTTACATTCTGCAGATTGTTTTTTCACGCTTGCCTGAAAGGAACGAACAAGCTAAGTCTATAGCAGCTTTTTTTTCTCCTTTCTCATTTATAAGCTCCAGGCTGGGAGTACTGTGATAAGAAACACTCGGCTAGATTACGAGTTTGGCATTAGCCATAAAAAGCAGCATTAAGGGGTCCTAACGCTGCTTTTTAACGCCCGCTGGTATTACAAGTTTGGCAGGTACAGGTGTACCGCTCACTTTTCTTCTGCAACTTTTCCATACCGCAAATCCCCTTACGTCAATTGTGTATCCTATCTTTTTATTGGGATTTTCCTAACGCTGGTAATACAAGTCTTGGAAGAAGTGAGCATTACAGCCTCTACCTCCAAGACCCCTACCGCATATAAAAGTCAGTAGTTAAGAGTTTTATGGGCTAACGCCGGAACATAAAGCTCTTAACTAAAGTGCTACAAAGTACACTAACACGCATAAACTACCTATTAACCCCTAAACCGAGGGCCCCCACATCGCAAACACTATAATAAAATGTTTTAACCCCTAATCTGCTGACCGGACATTGCTGCCACCTACATTATACCTATGAACCCCTAATCTGCTGCCCCTAACATCGCCGACACCTACATTATATTTATTAACCCCTAATCTGCCGCCCCCAACATCGCCGCCACCTAACTACAATTATTAACCCCTAATCTGCCGACTGGACATCGCTGCCACTATAATAAATGTATTAACCCCTAAACCGCCGCACTCCAGCCTCGCAAACACTATAAAATTTGTTATTAACCCCTAATCTGCCGTCCCTAACATCGCCGCCACCTACCTACAATTATTAACCCCTAAAGTGCCGCCCCCAATGTCGCCGCTACTATATTAAATGTATTAACCCCTAAACCTAAGTCTAACCCTAACCCTAACACTCCCCTAACTTAAAGGGCCATAATACCCAAATGTTTAAACACTTAAAAGTGATGCAGTATAGCTATAAAAAGCTGATTAGAAAATATCACCTGAACATCTCTATGTAAAAAAGAAAGATATTTTACCTCAAAAGTTCCTCAGTAGCCACATCCCATTGTAAAGAATTTCTAAGCAGCATTTTAGTGTGTCTGTCCTGGGAAAGCTTAGGGGATGAGCCTTGTGCACTCTCATATTATTTCCCTATTCAGCATACTATGAAATCTCATGAGAGTTAAGTCAAATCTCATGAGATCACAGTAAAAGAGTTCATGACCTCAGCACTGCTGATGCTGATTGGCTGCTGTTCATTTCTTCATTATTATTTTTTTTTTACCTGCAGCTGGGAGCAGCTGAGTATAACTTTTTAAACAGAAATTACTCTGCTGAGCTGAGGAGATTGTGAGGTAAAATATCTTCCTTTTTTACATAGAGATGCTCAGGTGATATTTTCCTGTCAGCTTTTTACAGTTATACTGCATCACTTTCAAGTGATTTAGCATATGAGTATTATGTCCCTTTAAATCGATTTTTAATAAATCTAAATAAAATTACTATAATTAAATAAATTATTCCTATTTAAAACTAAATACTTATCTATAAAATAAACCCTAATATAGCTACAATATAACTAATAGTTACATTGTAGCTATTTTAGGATTTATTTTTATTTTACAGACAACTTTGTATTTATTTTAACTAGGCACAATAGTTATTAAATAGTTATTAACTATATAATAACTACCTAGCTAAAATAAATACAAAAGTACCTGTAAAATAAACCCTAACCTAAGTTACAATTACACCTAACACTACTCTATAATTAAATTCATTTCCTAAACTACCTACAATTAAATACAATTAAATTAAATAAACTAAATTACGAAAAAAAAACCCACTAAATTACAGAAAATAAAAAAGAAATTACAATATTTTAAACTAATTACACCTAATCTAATCCCCCTAATAAAATAAAAACAAAATAATAAAATTCCCTACCCTACACTAAATTACAAATAGCCCTTAAAAGGGCCTTTTGCGGGGCATTGCCCCAAAATAATCAGCTCTTTTACCAGCCCTTAAAAGGGCTTTTTAGCTATCTTAGGGTTTATTTTATAGGTAAGTATTTAGTTTTAAATAGGAATAATTTATTTAATTATAGTAATTTTATTTAGATTTATTAAAAATAGATTTAAGTTAGGGGGTGTTAGGGTTAGACTTAGGTTTAGGGGTTAATACATTTAATATAGTAGCGGCGACGTTGGGGGCGGCAGATTAGGGTTTAATAATTGTAGTTAGGTGGCGGCGACGTTGGGGGCAGCAGATTAGGGGTTAATAAATATAATGTAGGTGTCGGCGATGTTAGGGGCAGCAGATTAGGGGTTCATAGGTATAATGTAGGTGGCGGCGGTGTCCGGAGTGGCAGATTAGGGGTTAATAATATAATGCAGGTGTCAAGGCTATTGGGGGTGGCAGATTAGGGGTTAATAAGTGTAAGGTTAGGGGTGTTTAGACTTGGGGTTCATGTTAGGGTGTAGACTTAGAAAGTATTTTCCCACAGGAAACAATGGGGCTGCGTTAGGAGCTGAACGCTGCTTTTTTGCAGGTGTTAGGTTTTTTTTCAGCCGTCTCAGACCCATTGTTTCCTATGGGGAAATCGTCCACGAGCACGTTTTGACAGCTTACCGCTACCGTAAGCAACGCTGGTATTACAGTGAGAAGTGGCGCTAAATTTGCTCAACACTCACTTTTCTGAGGCTAACGCAGCCATTCAGAAAACTTGTAATACCTGCGTTGTTTAAAGTGAGCGCTGGAAAAAAAAGGCTTGTTGGCAACGCAAGTTTTTACCGACAAAACTTGTAATCTAGCCGACTGTATCTGATGACATGTACATTTTTCTTTCTGTGTGTTTTAATTGTTGTTTTTGTTCTCATATTTAAAAGCTGTCATGTGCAGTAGAGAAAGCACGAGGACAAACACACCTGGCCTTTGAGTCCCTACCTGATCTGCTGTGCAGGCAGAAGTGGACGTGGCCGGGCGTGAGCGAGGGGCGTGAATGGGTGTGAAGGGGGTGGGGCCGGACATGAAGGGGCGTGGTTGAATACGCAAGATAGAGGGGAGAGAGATAGAGAGGAGGGAGAGATAGAGAGAGTGGGGGGAGAGATAGAGAGAGAGGGGGGGATTGATTGAGAGAGAGGGGGGATTGATAAAGAGAGAGGGTGGAGATAGAGAGAGAGGGGGGAGATAGAGAGAGAGGGGGGATAGAGAGAGTGGGGAGATAGAGAGGGGGGAGATAGAGAGAGAGAGGGGGGGGAGATAGAGAGAGAGAGGGGGGAGAGAGAGAGAGAGAGAGAGAGAGAGAGGGGGGAGACAGATTGAGAGAGGGGGGAGAGAGAGAGAGGGGAAATAGAGAGAGAGGGGGGATAGAGAGAGAGGGGGGAGATAGAGAGAGAGGGGGGAGATAGAGAGAGAGGGGGGAGATAGAGAGAGAGGGGTGGAGATAGAGAGAGAGGGGGGGAGATAGAGAGAGAGAGGGGGGAGAGCGCAAAAGAGAGGGGGAGAGAGAGAGCGCAAAAGAGAGGGGGAGAGAGAGAGCGCAAAAGAGAGGGGGGAGAGAGAGAGCACAAAAGAGAGGGGGGAGAGAGAGACCTCAAAAGAGAGGGGGGAGAGAGCGCAAAAGAGAGGGGGAGAGAGCGCAAAAGAGAGGGGGGAGAGAGAGAGCAAAAGAGAGGGTGAGGGAGAGAACGCAAGGGTTAGGACCCCTGTACTGTAAAAAATGGCCTGTGTGAACGGACTTTAGGACTATTATATATATATTATTCCAGTATTGTGAACCACATGCTGTGAGGTCTAACACTTTATAATGATTCATTGTTGTTAGCACTGCTAGGTGTTGGTATTTTCTATATAATCCATATAGGTGATAATGCACTGACGAATTCAAATAGAGGTGCAGGCAAGCCCGGGAACCCTGCATTAAGTTCCCAAATGCAGTCACATAAATAAACGAAGACTGCAGCTTACTTCAAATCCATTATTGGGTCAGAAAACATCAAACAGCAACTTTTCATGTGTTGCCCCTTAGGAATTTTCACTACTCTTGTGTTTATTCATTCTCTCTCTGACTTTGCGGGTCCTTTCCCCTATATAAATGATCCCACATGGCATTTGAGTAAAGAAACAGCAAAGTCAGTATTGCAATTGTAATGTCTCAACATGTTGAACCAGGGCCGGACTGGGACCAACCCCCCCCCCCCGTACCATTTCTTATTTAATTGTATATTTTGTCCATTGGTTGGTATGAAAAATTAAGTAAAATATAAATAAAAAAAACACAACAAAAACAAAAATAAAGTGCTACTTTTTTTTAAAAAAAATAATATTTTTATTGAGAACAAGAACAAGAGTTACAAGCAAGTGAGTACATACAAATTTCAAACTCACAGATACGTAAATGACAGATGTAGAATTCAACAAGTACATGTGTAGTTGCAATAGGTAGTACAATAGCACTCTGAATCAGATTCTTAATCCACCCTTCCCTGTCCTCTTTTCATCCTCCCCTAGTGGGGGTGCATTATATATTTTACTATAACACCAAACATCATCTGATTAACTGTTATAAACTATTCAACCAATTATTGGTTGGGTCTCCGGAGTGAATTGTAGTAGTCTTGTTACATGCTCTATGGTATGGGGAAAAAAAAAAGGGAAAAAGGGGGGGAGAAAGGGGAGAGGAGAGAAGGGGGGAAGGTTGTAGGGGACAGGATCCAAGACTCCCATGCTAGTGTTTATATGGTAATGTTTTCCCTCCCTCTCCCATCACCGCTGTGTGGTTGATACAAGAATCCCCACTTGCCCCTCAAGGATGCTGTCAGCATGTATTCAGTATGTGCAAAGGGGGTTAGAATTTGTCTCTGGGAGTCTAGGCTCAGTGATTCAATGTACCGCCGCCATTTGTTTATGAATTGTTTGAGTCTCCTATTAGTGTCCAGTTTAGTGTCTAGTTGCTCAATGAGCAGCTGTTTGTGTAGGCAATGTCTAAATGTGCTGAAGGTAGGAGCAGTGTTCTCCATCCAGACACCCAGAATGACCTTCTAAGCGATTAAAATGATAGTGTTAAGTAAGGGGGTATCTCTGAAACAGAGGTCACGCCACTCCAAGAAGCATATCTGTTCCACTTCTAGTTGGGCCCTTAGCTTAATGACACTCGCAATGCAAAAGGCAATCTTACCCCAAAACTGTTTAACCTTTGGACAGGTGTAGAAAAAGTGGAGGAAATCCGGATCACTCAATTTGCACTTGCTACATTCATTCACCGTCCCGGATCTCCACTTAGCTAATCTTCGAGGTATAATGTAATCCTTGTGTAACATTCTAATCTGAGATTCTCTTAGGGACATGGACAAAGTCGCTCTCCGAGCACTCACCACACTTTGCTGGATTAGCTCCGCAAGGTCATCCCTATCCACACTCCTGCTCCACTTACCCACCAACAGGGTTAAGTTTTTAGATTCAATGTGGCTTAAAGCGTTCTATATATTACCGAGATGGTGAAGTTGCCCAATTCAAATGAGGACACCGTCATGGCAAATGCATGTGGTTCCCAAAATTGTGGGTCTCCTCTTATCAGTTGGTCCACATAATGCCTCAGTTGTAGGTAGGCATAGAATTGGGCCCGTGGTAGTCCAAATTGAGTCTGAAGATCAGTGAAAGATTTAATGCACTTTCTAGAGAGGTCCAGAGCGTCTCCAACAGAGCACAGCCCCTTGGAGTCCCACATGACAAAGGGAGAGGAGTCTGTTCCAGGGGGGAAGCTAGCGTTGTTTCGCAATGGAATCATTCTAGATGCCACGCAGCAGCGACCAATGTGATTGAGGGCTAGTCGCCAAGCCCTCAGTGTGTCCTTATAGAGGAAGCTATCCTTAAGCGCCGCGTGAGGGCTATTGGACACGGTGAAAGGTAGGACTGAGAGGTCGAGCCCTCCCAGGGCTTGTCCCTCTAATTCAGGGGAGTAGAAGTGCATTGTTTTTAGTTGCCAATCAATCATGAGGTGGTTAAGTGATGCCCAGTTATACAATTTTAGATTGGGTAGGCCCAGCCCTCCGATTGAGGAGTGTACATACAACTTCGCAAGAGCTATTCTCGGCTTACCTCCCCTCCACAAGAATTTTGAAAGGGCCCGATTGTACCCGCCATATCCTTCCTAGTAACTAGGAATGGTAGCATTAGCAGTGGGTATAGCAGCCGTGGTAAAATTACCATCTTAACTAGATTTATGCGCCCGGAAAGGGAGACTGGCAGATTCCTCCATCCCTCCATCGTACTCGCAGCATCACGACGTGCTTGCGTGATATTATTGTGGTACAGGGCTTGACTGCTGGTGGACAAATGAATACCCAAGTAGGTCAAGGTGGGTCTAGCCTCCTGAAATGGGTAGGGGAACAGTCGGTTTTTACGCTTCCGGAGCCACAGAATTTCCGTCTTGGTTTCGTTTACTCTGTAGCCTGAGAAAGACCCGAAAGCTTCAATTGTCGCCAATATCTTTGAGATATATTTTGCTGGATGCTCTACAAACAAGAGCATGTCGTCCGCATACAATGCGAGGTGTAGTCTCTCTTTTCCAAGCCGAATGCCTGGGTATGTCGAGCGCAGCTTTATGGCCAGTGGCTCTAAGGCCATGTTAAAAAGGAGGGGGGATAAAGGGCACCCCTGGTGCGTGCCTCTTTGCAGTGATATGCGTGGTGAGAACAGGCCGTTAGCCATAATGTGGATCCACGGGGCTGTATAAATATTCCTGATATAAGTAAGGAATGAACCTGCAAAGCCAAAACGCTGTAATGTATCTATAAGATGACTCCACTCCACTCTATCAAAGGCCTTCTCTGCATCCAGGGATAGCAGGAAGGCCTCCGAATTCCCTCTCATCTCTGGGGCTTCAGGACTCGTTGCAAAGTGCGTAATGGTGTGCAACACTCTCCGCACGTTCGTCACTGATGTTCTATGGCACATAAATCCGGTTTGATCCGGATGAATAATGTCTGTCAGGATTACTTTTAATCTGTCAGCCAAGATTTTCATGAGTATCTTGTAATCTGAATTGAGAAGGGAGATGGGGTGGTATGATTCAGGGAGACCGGGTCTTTCCCTGGTTTCAATATCAGTGATACATGTGCCATCGTGAATGTCTTGGAAGGAGCAACCATCTCTTTATAATACAGGTTATAGAGCCTAGTTAAAGTAGGGGTAATTTGGGGTTTCAACAATTTGAAGAACTCAATGGGAAGGCCGTCAGGACCCGCCTCCTTCCCATTGGATATGGAGGAGATTGTTTTTTGAATCTCTTCTGGGGTTATCGGGGAGTTTAGAGCCTCAAGTTGCTCGTCCTTGAGCAGAGGAAGCGCAAGGCCTTTCCAAAAGTCTGATATACTCTCCTGAGGAGGTTTCTTTTGGCTAGCGTACAGGTTGGAGTAATAGAGTGCCAGGGCCTCCACAATGGACTCCGGGGTCCTGTGTGTTTTGTTATAGTACTTAATGGCTGCTATGGGCCTACGGGCCGTCTGTTTATTTATCAGCAAGGCCAATAGTCTTCCGGACCTGACTCCTTCTCTATAGTACTTGGCACTGGTTCGAAGGAGTTGCCCTATCACTTGGTGGTTAAGGAACACATCTAATTCGCCCTTGCTGGTGAGGTATCTGTCCTTAGAGGTCTGGCATGGTTTGCCACAGTAAGCCTGGTAGGATTCCATTATGGCTTCTTGTAGTGTCTGTAATTTGGCCTGAGCCTTTTTCCGTAGGGCGGCCACATAAGAGATGATATCACCCGTCAGGACTGCTTTCGCCGTATTCCAGAACAGCTCTGGATTGTCCTGATGGGCTTGATTATCCGTGTAAAAGTCATTCCAGGCGTGCGTTAAGTGCTTCAAGAAAGCATCTGAGGTGTATAAGAAGCCTGGGAATCGCAGTGTCTGCTTATTAGCAGTCACAGCCCCCAATGAGATCACAAGTTCTACTGGTGCATGGTCAGAGACTACCACTGGATGTATCTTGGCCTTAGTAACCCTTGAGATTATATTAGAGGAAATCATAAATAGATCTATCCGCGACACTGTGGGCGACGCCCTGGAGATACACGTGAAGTCTTTGCTTTCCGCATTCCGCAGCCTCCACACATCTACTAATTGCAAGGAGTTCGATGACCTAGAGAAAGTCTTCTTTTCGAAAGTACCAATATCTCTAGGCTGGTTGCTCCCTGTCGCACGCTCCGGATCTCGCAACCTGTCACAGACAGGGTTTGGTGCTAAATTAAAGTCTCCCCCGAGTATGATATCTAGACCAAGATAAGGGGACAGTGTTTGAATGAGTCTGGTCCAGAAAGCTGTGGATTTACAGTTCGGGGCATATATGTTGCAGATTACCAAGATCCTTTGATTTATTCTAACTTTAACTATTAGAAAACGTCCCTCTTTGTCTTTGTGAGTGTTTAAAATCTCCGTATTCCCCCTCTTCCCGAACAGGATAGCTATGCCTTTGCTAGAGTTGGTGTATGAGACGTGTTCTACTGCTCCCACCCAGTCCCGTCTAAGTTTTTCGTGTTCCACCTCTGAGAGGTGTGTCTATTGCACTAAGGCAATGTCAGCCCCCAGCCGCCGTAAGTGTGTCAGTATGGTACTTCTCTTAGCGGGTGAATTAATCCCCCCCACGTTCCATGTCACTAATCTCACAGCCATTTAAATAGCTTTGTGCAATATACGTCTAAGACGGCCCTTCGCAGGAAAGAATTGGGGGGGGACATGGAGAGCAGCAAGCGGGGGAGAGAGGGGAAAGGAGTAAAAAGGCAGGGAGAACAAAAGAGAGAAGGAGAGAGAGAGAAGGAAAAAAAAAATATATATGATACTACACTGATAGTGTGGGTTCTCTAGAATGGGGATGTCTTTTTTCCCATCAGAATTGTCATGAGTATTTAAGCTAATGAGGTCCGCCACTCCCAGGAACAGAGCCTGTGTCCCATTCTTTGGAGAGACCAGTGAATGTGCAATAGCAGTATGTATAAAAACTAAACAGATCCAATAGAGCATAGAAATACATCTAAACAAAATTAGTGCTGTGTCAGAAATGTCAATTCGGTTCCCGTAGACCCACCAATCAGTTAACACATTCTGTCTATTATATTGTAACATTAATACCATAGAAAAGAAAATAAGATACTTTACAATATGGGGTTTCTTTTCCACTTTAACATTGCTCTGAGTATTGGAGCAAAAGTAGCCCCCTTGCTCCAGTCTTGGTGTCCGGATTTCTGTCCCAGACCTATGAAAACTATATCTCAAGAATAAGAACGTTATCAATACATAGAGTAAAATTGGATCACACATAAACATAACAATAAAACTTTTTATGCAAAAAGCAGACATCACAACCTGTTAGTAGGGCTATATGACATTTCCACTGCAAATGAAAACCTAGACCTACTCAAGGCCAGTAATCCAAACCCTATCAACCCGGGTCTGAGTGTGATGGGCAAGATGGGCTACCCACTCTTCCATTTTGTTCTCTTCCCAGGTACTCCGTAACCTCTTGCGGGGAGTCAAAGAATCTAGGGCCTGAGGGAGTTAGTAGTTTAAGTCTGGCAGGGTACAGAAGGTATACCTGTCTACCCTCTGCATTAAGTCGCGAGCACATCAGGGAGAATTCTTTATGCTTCCTCATTAATTCTGAGGAATAATCTTGAAAAATAAGCAATTTAGAGCCTTCATACATTATGGGGGACATTTTCCTATATGCGTGCAGCAATTCTACCTTCAATTGGAAATGTAGCAGCTTGACCATCACTTGTCTGGGCTGCATATTATCCCGCTCTTGCTGCCTTTTAGGTCCCACCTGATGTGCCCTTTCCACACTACCTTTGAAAATATTGGGGATGAGTTTAAGCACTAGGGGCAGGGTGTTTTCTATAAAGTGAATAAGATCTCTGGGGGATCCCTAATATGCGCAAGTTGTTACGGCGGGATCTATTTTCCAAATCCTCAAGCCTCTGGTGCAATACAATGTTTTCCTTCACTAGTACATCTATCTGGGTGCCATGAGTAACTGCTGTGTCTTCAAGCCCTGACACCCTGTTCTCCACTTCTGTAAAGCGGACCGAAAATTGCTTCATCTCTCCTGCTAGGTGATCTAAGCCTTTCTGTAAGCTATCAATTCTGGGGAGAAAGATGGAGGAGAGCTGCTGCACCACAATATGCGATTCGGAAGGCAACCCATTAAAGTCCTGCACAGCAGAGGATGTATCCTGTGAGTGGTCAGCAGCCCCTCTGTTCTTTCCTGAGGACTTGTTTTTCCCTGACATTTTGCCCCCAGTCAAACAGAAATATACAGAAAGTCCGTGCAATGCAGCACTAGCTGTGTTCTTATTCAGCTGGGCACAGAAGCTCAACACAGTCTATACAGAGTCTTAGTTATAGGTTCTTCCCTGTGTGCACCCAGAAAGTATTCAGGCAAGAAACATATAGAAGAGAGTCTTTTTTAAAGCACAGCTGATTAACTTAGGTGTATGAATAAATGTGTTTGTTTTCACAGTGTGAGGCTACACCCATTGTGTTGTGGGTGAGTCAGCCAAGGAGAGTCTCTGTTGCTTGTAGAAAGTCTTTGACAGTTCCCCACTATGCGTATCAGAAGGGCTATAAAGCAAGACCCATGGGGTGGGCAAAACCGGTTGTCATGAAAAGAGTTCTCTGCTGGCTAGGCCTTTTGTGGCCTATACTGTGACTCCCCGCTGCTATTATGTCTTCTGGGCCTTACTATAACGCTGCCCAGGCCCAAATGTTGCCACCAAAGTCAGTTCTAAGGCCCCTTGTGTAAGTTATGTTCTTGTGCCTTATGTATAACAAATCTTTGTCCCACTCCGTGAGGTTTCTCCCAGTGTGAGTGTACAGGGATCTAAGATTACCTTTTCTGGCGGTCACAGGTTACGTGCTGTGGGGGCCTTGAGGTACGGCTGATTCTGCTCTTGAGCGATCCGTTGCAAGGTGTGAGACGACCTCGCTCTCAGGAGAGCTAGTCTGGTGCTCCTTACTATTTGGCCTTTGACCGCATGGTCTTAGTTTGAGTCTTTCTCTGCGGCCTGTGGTACTCAATATGGCTCCTTTTCGTGCCTTTTATTTGTGGCCTTGATGATCTGCTAGCCTCCTTTCGCAAACAGCCCCGTACACCTCAGCAGCTTCCGTAGCCGCTTCACGGTCAGATTCCCACAGGTCAGCACTTTCCGCCGGCTGTTTGAACTTCTTACCGCTGGCAATTGTGTGTGGGCTTTCCTCGGGGCCGGTGTTGTATCCCGCTACGTTTCAGGCAGGGGACTCAGTCACTGTGGCCACCCCGATTGGGTGAGGGTAGCAACCTGCTCTCCTCTAGCAGCGACCGGGTCGTGAAAGTCAGTCCGGTAGATTACGACCTCTCTCTCTCACTTAAGATGGCGCACCTGCATGTGTTGTCTATCAGCGGTGGGGGCGAGATGTCCGTCACCAGTGCTTTAAGTGCCGAACACCTTGTGTGTTAAGGCTATGCTACACTTGGGTTTAGCCAGGAATAGTTGTAGGCAAGCTGCGTGGAGCAAAATCCCAAATAAATCTTATTAAGGTTGTGACAGCTCCGGAGCTCTGAACTTCAGCTGCCTGTTCCTTGGCCCGCCCACCGGAAGTCTAAAGTGCTACTTTTTAATGACAAAGACGTTTAAAGTACTCATTTGCAACACAAGGTACTTTAAATAAACGCAGTCCCCTTCTCACCCTCCTCTCTCTCACACAGTCAACTTCTCACCCTCCTCTCTATCACACAGCCCCTTCTCACCCTCCTTTCCCTCACACAGCCCCTTCTCACCCTCCTCTCCCTCACACAGTCCCCTTCTCACCCTCCTCTCTCTCACACAGTCCCCTTCTAACCCTCCTCTCTCTCACACAGTCCCCTTCTCACCCTCCTCTCTATCACACAGCCCCTTCTCACCCTCCTTTCTATCACACAGCCCCTTCTCACCCTCCTCTCCCTCACACAGCCCTTTCTCACCCTCCTTTCCCTCGCACAGCCCCCTTCTCACCCTCCTCTTTCACACAGCCCCTTCTCACCCTCCTCTCCCTCACACAATCTCCTTCTCACCCTCCTCTCTCACACAGCCCCTTCTCACCCTCCTCTCTATCACACATCCCCTTTTCACCCTCCTCTCTATCACACAGCCCCTTCTCACCCTCCTCTCTCTCACACAGTCCCCTTCTCACCCTCCTCTCTATCACACAGCCCCTTCTCACCCTCATCTCCCTCACACAGCCCCTTCTCACCCTCCTCTCTATCACACAGCCCCTTCTCACCCTCCTCTCCCTCACACAATCTCCTTCTCACCCTCCTCTCTCTCACACAGCCCCTTCTCACCCTCCTCTCACTCACACAGCCCCTTCTCACCCTTCTCTCCCTCACACAGCCCCTTCTCACCCTCCTCTCCCTCACACAGTCCCCTTCTCACTCTCCTCTCCCTCACACAGTCCCCTTCTCACCCTCCTCTCTCTCACACAGTCCCCTTCTCATCCTCCTCTCCCTCACACAGCCCCTTCTCACCCTCCTCTCCCTCACACAGCCCCTTCTCACCCTCCTTCCCTCACACAGTCCCCTTCTGACCCTCCTCTCCCTCACACAGTCCCCTTCTCACCCTTCTCTCTCTCACACAGTCCCCTTCTCACCCTCCTCTTTATCACACAGCCCCTCACTGCAGACTCAGCTGTACAGTGTTACACAGATGTCACAGAGATAGACACTGCCAGTCTGCCAGCCCAGCCAGGCCTAGTTAGTACTGCTGACTGAGTCTGAGATCACTTACTAAGCTAAAGCTGTAGTGTAAACTAAAATCATACTACTGTATAAGTGTAAATATAATAAATAATAATAATATTAATATATTAATTGTATATATATAATATTAAGGTCCTCTGAGACTGAGACCACATCACCAGACCTGACGGTCACCTACCTGCCCTGCTGCCGGCCACCTGCTGAGTAGCAGCCTCCTCAGTCCTGACAACCTCCTCCTCATTAAATTCATCGCTGGTCCCAGCCCAAATACACACCATGATTAATATTAATATTGTATATATATATATATATATAAATATATTAATTTAAGGTCCTCTGAGACCAGACCATCTATCACCATTCACCAGACCTCGGTCACCTACCTGCCCTACTGCCGAGTGCCGGCCACCTGCTGAGTCGCAGCCTCCTCAGTCCTGACGAGTCGACGTCCTCCTCAATCCTCAACATCATGATTAGATTCATGATAGCGACGCTGGCGCTGCAGTGCTCACTGCTCTCCCCCGCCGACCTCATGGAATATGTAATGTGAATGCGGCCCGGCCGGGCCATCCCCAATCCAAACCATGATGGAGGTCAGTTCTTGCATATTGGGTAAGTTTAACTCAGGACCCAGCCCAGGGCAACATTATTTTCGGCCTGCCCTCGTTGCCACCTGCTCCAGGCAGCATCTCCCTGCCCTCCGCCTCCAACCTGACACAGACACGTGGTGGACCCGGCACGTGGCATGAGTGTGTAGCCGCGTGCAGGGCGTGTGTCTATCAATCTGCGCGCCATCTCCAAACGTTCAATCCAGATTTCATGGGCCTCCCCCCCATTCTGATTGGCCGCACTGTCCGCACATGTGCACTGCTTCCAGCCCCTGTAAGTGATGTCAGACTCTGATGTCACTCACAGGGGCCGGAAGCAGTGCGCATGTGCGGACAGTGTGTGGCCAATCAGACTGGGGGGGAGGCCCATCATGAAATCTGGATCGGAATGTTTGTAGATGGGCGGCAGCCGCGCCGGCGGCCCTGAAGGAATCTTGATTGCGGGCTGATCATCTGATTCTGACAATTTGCAATTTCACAGGCACAGCCAGAGAGGCTTATATATAATGTTAATGTAACATTTCAATAATTATTTATTAAATACTACAACAACAAAAAAGTTGTCAATTTTTTTTTCTATGATGTGGCGTGACGTCTCAGTGGGCGGGGCTAAACTACCATGCGGCCTACGCGGGGCTAAACTACCATGCGGCCTACCGGGCAAATGCCCGGTATGCCCGACGGCCAGTCCGGGTCTGTGTTGAACGTGTTTCCTGTTTTTGGATGAAAAAAATATCCCCTGACTAAGGGTCCGATTACAAGTGGATTGGTATTTAACGCTCCCGCTCGAGGGCTAGCGCTGCTAGGAGTAAGATTTTGGGCGTGTCGTGTAGCAATAAAAAAACAGTTTTCTATTGCGCGCTAACCCGACGCATAAAAAGCCGAACTTAGAATACCGCACGGGATAACCTATTCACCCATAAAAGTCAAAGGAGCAAAAAAGGTGAATAAAACCCTAACACCCTACTCGTGCGCAAACATGATTGCATATTCAGAAGTGCACTACCCCGGCATGAAAATATTAATTTCGCATTCCAATGTTCTTGACATACAAGAATATGTTCTATTTATTCATAAATACTTATTTCTACATATTTCTGATGATTTTCTGCACAAAATATATTTATAGCTATATACAGTATATATACTGTATATATATATATATATATATATATATATATATATATATATATATATATATATATATATATATATACACTGTATATATACACACACTTGATTATATATAGGTATATGTCAAATATTTACAGTAAATACCCACTATAACATTTTATTAAAAAAGAATATTGCATACATATGTTTTTAAGTTTTCATCTACTTAACTGCAACATTTATATGTATGTCTATATGTGTGTACATCTGTATTTATGTGTTTATATGTGTATATATGTCTATAAATACATATATATACACATATAAATACATAACCATATATGTACACACATATAAACATATATATATATATATATATATATATATATATATATATATATATATATACTGTATATATATATATATATATATATATACTGTATATGTATATATATATATATATACACACACACAGACACATACAGTATGCATAAGCCCTTATAATTTTTTGTGCAATATTTTTTTAAATATGTTTTATTAGCTAGTAATATTATGAGTGTAACTATAATTTTAAATGTATTTTTTATGTGTTTTGTGCCACTTTTTTTGTTTCTCAAAACAGTTTACCTGAGCTCTGAGGTCACTCTAACACAATGTGTGTTATTTTCAATTGCTCTTAACCGATCGCGTTTAGTTTCAACTTGTTATACAAGTGAAAAACTAACACGATAAACCCCTTTTCGCTTGCGCATAACAATTTAGCTCTCCACACGAAATCTAGCCCTATATTGCTGAAATTCATACATTCCAAACAAGGAAATGTGCCACAATTTTTAGTAGTCAAAAATCGCTGCACAGATAATTTCTTACTCCCCACATCTGCTTGAATAAGTTGATCACTAATTCTAAGGTCTCTTATATGCAGGCATTGGAAACTCCTGAAAATGGGGAACATTGGGATTACAAGATCTTAATATGTCCCAGTGCTTGTGAATAATTTCCAACAGGACTATAAGGGTACTCTAAATTGTTTCTTTTCACTTGTTTTCTGTTTAACACTGGAAAGCAATATATCTCTAGACATTTCCAATGTAGCTCTCATATTCATCTCTATTAAGTCTCGTGGAAAACTTTTAAAGGTGAAACAATTTCTCATTTGATTTAACCTTTTCACATCCAAAGCTTCATCAGAGACTACACGTCTTACCCTTACAAATTGACTTTTTGGTAATGAACTTAATTAAGAAGGGGCATGAAAACTCTCAAAGTGCAATAGAGAATTTCAATCATTTTTTTTTATTTTAAATAAATCAAGTAACAGGTCCATACCATTCTTCTTAATAGTGGTATCCAAAAAGTCAAGAAATTTGACAATCTCTATTTGTCACTTTTTACTAACATATAGTCACTGAACCTTGCCACCCAGACTAATATTTCACCAAAACAATATCTTCATATTTTTCTTCATCCAGCACTTACACAAAGAAAATCTCAGAAACTCACCATTACTGCTCTTCATAATTGAGTATGGAAACTAGAATAAAAGTGACCATACTGGGAAAATAGGACACCCCCAACTGTATAGCTCCATCTGTGGTTACCATGGTAACCTCATAAAAAAACTAATCTCACATCACAATGCCTTAGTATCCATCATCTATTAAACTAGACAAATTGTTTCCTTACCAACATTATGTCATTTAAATGCAAATATCATACATATTAGATATTATAAGTTAAAATTATATTCAACAACCTATTGGCCTAGGATTTTACACACTAACCAGGTTGCCAAGGCACCTCTTTGGTATTGAAAGATGATGTTGTGCATTGCTTATTTTACAATCTTCTGATCTTTTCCAATGTTTAATTACTGGGTTTTCTACCATTAAAACCTATAGTTGCGTTATGTGCCCAATACATTATATATCGTACATTGAATGATGGCAAAACAATAATTACAACTGCAAAACATGGAAAACTCACTTGCAAAAATGGTTTATGTAACTGTTTTTATTGTTAAATATTTGCATGTCATTTTGTTATGGTAAAGTAGCAGGGATAGGCAAGGTGTCCGTACACGGACACTGGTGTCCGTGACTGGCCCTTGCAGTGTCCGCCGCCCATTTTGCTGTGGGGAGGGAGGAGTAAGACAGATTAATACTGGTCCTGACTCCTCCTTAACACACGCAGCGCCCCATTTTGCAGGGTTGTGGCCACTCCCACATGATGCCACTTAGTACCAGAAAATGACTCTGAGTGAGACAGAGAGAGAGGGAAGATTCAAGAAGCAAACTGCCACTGTGTCCCTGGAGCTTTATATGCAAAGGTAAAGCACTTTAACCAGCACCTGAGGTTTATTATAAGTAGTATTTAAATAGAAAGAAAAGATATAGTAAGGTTGTGAATCATAACCTTAGTATATCTTTTCTTTCTGATAAAATAATAGGAAAGGGAAAATATTTAGTGTGAATAAAATTACTGGCTTGTCAAGAGACTGCTAGCAATATTGGGTAATAAGTTATGGAATAAATAAAGCCTGAGTGAAATACTGGATCTGTATCTTCTGCATCTGTATAATAACACCCAGCTCTATACAAAGACACAGAAGTGACACTGGCACATGTGTATAGCCAGACAAGGGCTGGTTATAGAATCAGTAGTATCTGCATCAGTATAATAAAATTCAGCACTATAAAATAATAGTTTTAATTGTAAATGTACCTTGGTGTCCTTCACTAAAGATTTTTACTTTAGAAAATGTCCGCCACAGCCTAGGCTCCTGCCTATCCCTGTAAAGTAGTCTTGCTGGAGAGAATGAAATATTACTCCAGAGGTTGGCTGTGAGCATTCAAGAGCATGCTAGTGGGTTGGTCAAAATGAATCACCTAAACATTCGTCTCGTTCAATGTGATAAGTGATTGGTTACGAGATAGATACGTCTTCCTTGATTGTAATGAAGCTTAAAGGGACATAATACTCATATGCTAAATTACTTGAAACTGATGCAGTATAACTGTAAAAAGCTGACAGGAAAATATCACCTGAGCATCTCTATGTAAAAAAGGAAGATATTTTACCTCACAATTTCCTCAGCTCACCAGAGTAAGTTCTGTGTAAAAAGTTATACTCAGCTGCTCCCAGCTGCAGGTAAAAAAAATTAAAAAATTAAGAAATGAACAGCAGCCAATCAGCATCAGCAGTGCTGAGGTCATGAACTCTTACTGTGATCTCATGAGATTTGACTTAACTCTCATGAGATTTCATAGTAAGCTTCCTTTACCTGATTGCTGAAATAATATGAGAGTGCACGAAGCTCATCCTTTCAGTTGTCCCGGGACAGACATACTAATATGCTGCTTAGAAGTCCTTTACAATGGGAGGTGGCTACTGAGGAACTTTTGAGGTAAAATATCTTTCTTTTTTACATAGAGATGTTCAGGTGATATTTTCTAATCAGCTTTTTACAGCTATGCTGCATCACTTTCAGGTGTTTAAACATTTGGGTATTATGGCCCTTTAATGCTCATTTTGCGGAAATGAAGAGGGACAAACATTGATCTTTATCAAGTCCTGGCTGTGTGATAAATTCTGGATTTATTCTTATGCCAAGTTATCAATAAGGTTATTGAGGTAGGACATTGATGCTTTTCAAACGGTCTAGTTATGGATACACTATTTCCAGCTAACTCTCACATTTATTCATTTATATTTTTTACGTATGACTGGGTTGTCAAAGGCACATGTATTTTTTAAGTTAAGGGCATTTTATGTAATTAATAAATAGAGAAACTAAATAGTAAAATTCTTCAATTAAAATCTGAATCCCCATGAAATTAATTAGCAGCTCTGGTAATATTGTTTGCAACATTTTTTAATCCATCATAAGAGATGTGATTTGGACTAATAAAACTGCTTAAATGAGTAAACAATATAGCAGGGAATTGTATTAAAGTTAAAATGAAAAACAGGAGTTTTCCAGTCTTTTTTTTTTTTTAGTTCCATCTAAAAGATAATGTTTCAGTGTGTATTACAAAAATAAAATATACCTGTACTGAATAAATCATTGCTTTTCTCTGCATGAGCTCTCCACGTCAGCCAGAGAGCAGTAAATTTATAGGACTCAGTTGTACATAATCATGCACTGTTAGTTTTGCCTTAAAGTTAAACAGATTTTACTTTATGCTTTTTATGCAAAACACATTTTAACCAATACTCTTTTGATATTCTTGAAAAAACTGAATAATATATCACTTTAACCAATAATGGACTAGATTACAAGTGGAGTGCAAATTAGCACTCCCGCTCACACGTTAACTTCACTAGAAGTAACCTTTTTGCATGTGCCGGGTAGCATGGTATTACAAGTTAAAAGTAAAAAAATTTGCAAAAATCCGGACTTCGAATATCAAAAATGTCCTAACTTATTCCCCCATAGACTTAAGTAGAGCGCGAAAAGTGGAAAAAACACCCATACTCACGCACAAACTTGATCACATTCTCTATTTATTCTTAAAAACATATTTGTACATATATCTGATGGTAATATATATATATATATATATATATATATATATATATATATATATACAGGTGGCCCTTGTTTTACAACGGTTCAATTTACACAGTTTCAGAATAACAATCTTTTTTTCCAGTCATGTGACTGCTATTGAGAAGCAGTGCATTTTTAAAATAGTCAGTAGGTGGAGCTGTCCGCTTGTGTTGCAGCAAAGCCAAGCAAGCTGAAATTAATAAGTGTGAATATGTGAAGAACATTGGAATGCAAAATATGTACAGTAAATACATAGTTAAACACTTAAAGGGACATAAAACCCAAAACATTTCTTTCAGATAGAGAATACAATTTTAAACAACTTTCTAATTTACTTCTATTATCTAATCTGTTTCGTTCTCTTGGTATCATTTGTTGAAAGAGCAGCAATGCACTACTGGTTTGTAACTGGACACGTGGGTGAGCCAATGACAATCGGTATATATATGCAGCGACCAATCAGCAGCTAGAACCTAGGTTATCTGCTGCCCCTGAGCTTTCCTAGGTAAATCTTTTAGCAAAACATAACAAGAGAAGGAAACAAATTAAATAATAGAAGTACATTGGAAAGGGGCAACAAGTAATCCAAATGTTGTGAATAATAAAATTGAAATTCCGTTTATTACGGAATACAGCATGAATAATGCACACCTCAAGAGGATTATTAGAAAACATTGTCATTTTTTTAAAAACAAAAAATTACATAATCTTGGGAGAAAAACTGAGTGAAAAACCCGATTTCATCTTTAGGAAAACAAAGAATTTAAAAATTATTCTGGCACCTAGTAAACTACCAACAACAGTAGAAATAAAAAATAAGTTGACTAAATGGATGAAAATTTAAATAGTTTCTTCCCATGTCTTTCTTTATTTTTATATCAAATTTACAGGCTTCACAAGAAAGTCATATCTCACACAAACAGACAGGTTTTTTCCCATAAAAAAAGATGATTAGATATCATGATACCATGGTCATATATATGATAGAATGTGGGTGTGGTCTACTATATATAGGCCAAACCTCACAACCCCTTAGAGACCGCATACGGGAACACCTTCTACAAATAACAGATCACAGGGATGACTTCCCCATATACAGACACTTTAGAGATAATTATAATAATAGTACAAAACATATGTGGTTTTGTGGCCTTCAGAAGGTTGAAAAAGATTGGAAGGGAGGTAACTATGAAAAGAAGCTCCTACAAGTAGAATCAAATTTTAATACTATTCTTTTCTTTTATTTTTATTTTCATTTTTTAAGTATTTTTATAACATTCATTCTCATTATGATTTTGGTGATAGTTTTATACTGAGGTTAACTCACTGGATGGTCAGCGTGTGTATATATGTATTTACACATAGGTTTAAATGTATAAGTTAATGTTCTTTCTTATATATGTATACCTTTAGCCACGCTTTATACAAATATCTAGAGTTGGGGGCCTATTTAAGAAGGTGCGAGTGGACATGATCCGATATTGCGAATAATGTCCTCTGCACATCGATAAATGCAGACAGCATACACTCTCGGTATTTATCAGTGCACCAGCAGTTCTGGTGAACTGCTGGTGCAATACCGCCCCCTGCAGATTTGCGGCCAATCGGCCTCTAGCAGGGGGTGTCAATCAACCCGATCGTATTGGATCTAGTTGATTGCCGGCGATGTCTGTCCGCCGCCGCCTCAGAGCAGGCGGACAGGTTATGGAGCAGCGGTCTTTAAAAGGCTCACCAGAAACACGGGGCATCAAGCTCCATATGGAGCTTGATAAATATGCCCCTTCTACTTATTTTATGCTTATATTTTATGCTTGGTTGTAATTGTTTGTACACACATTTTTTTTTATTTTTTATTTTTGTTCATTTTCTATCACAATCAGATACACTTTATTTTATATGTGATCATTTTCATTAGCATAATTATTTTACTTATAGCTATCCCTGCAAATAAGAAACATACCAAACTCTTATATAAGCCTACAATGTAGCTGACTCAGTTTTCAATTAAATTATATGTCCCATAACTCTTAGTCATTTATGCCAGAAGTAAACAATCAACACACCGGACATGATGTCACAGAAGGTCGATCGAAACCCGACGTCTGACCGAAACTGGATGTGACATCTGGCTGAAACCGGAAGTGACATTTGGCCGAAACTGGAAGTGAGCCACGTTTGTTGCCAAAACGCCATAATTGATACTGAATTAACATTAACACCAGGGATTATTTAAGGTGATTTACCAGATAGCCCAATAGAGCCTTGAGAAAGACCCAATAAGGTTGAAACACGTAGGCTGTCTATTGGACTATCCAGTAAGTGTTTTAACCTCAGTTTTGATATTTGTTTATCAGTGTTGCACTTGTTTTTGTTTGGAATTATATTCCGCAGGTCAGTTTTGCAGGTACCAAGGTGAGGATACTTATTTCCTGGGCATCCACTAAATGTAATTGTCTCTGGATTTCGAGGATAGGATTTTGCCCCCTCTAAGGAAGAGATTATGGAACTTTATTTGAACTCTGTACTGAGCTATTAGTGCCAGCACTTAGTTTCTTAGAGGTATCTGAGCAGGTTGTATCTACAGTATATTTGTGGGGGGTTTGTATTTATATTTATGTATAATTAAATATTTTTATGTGACACAGTATGATGTATAACCCTTTTTATATATATACTTATGCATTTTTTGTCTACCCCTTTTGGCACAGAAGGGGTTTTGGTAGTTTACAACATTTTAGACTCTTTGGGGTATTCAATACTTCTTGTTTTACTTGTATTTGAATACAAGATTCATAGTTTAAAATTGAAATCTGAGCAATCATTTCTGGATCATCCAAATGCTCTCTAGCATACTTCAGACGGGCCCGGGAATGTACTGGCTTAAGCAGGGGGACACGTCTGGCACTGCAGGATCTGAGTCCCTGGCAGCGTAGTGTGTTACTGATGGTAGCCTTTGTTACATTGGTCCCAGCTCTCTGCAGGTCATTCACTAGGTCCCCCCGTGTGGTTCTGGGATGTTTGATCACCATTCTTGTGATCATTTTGATGCCACGGGATGAGATCTTGCGTAGAGCCTAGTTCTGGCAAATACATATAAGAGGGTAACTACCACCTAATTCATACTCAAATAGATTCTATTTATATTTACTGATCTAGCTAATATTTACCCCACACAATTTTTCTACTCTTAATCCCATTAAAATAAATACAGTCATGGCCCCCCGAAGCTAGGCTATAGCCTAACTCAAGGTAACCACAAATAAATATATATGCCAGTTTTGTTTTGAATCTTATAGTGCTGTTCAATCTATAAATCTTTACCTCCTTATAGATATAACTTACTAGGTAAGCAGTGGAAACCGCATCCTTAGATAAATCTAATCTTGCTTAATCCCTCTGACAATCCCCATAGTTGACTATAACAATTCAGAGGCCCACGGATGACTTGTATATACTACACAGAGACAACAATTCATTAGCTGTCTATTTATCTTAGAGGGGATATAGTATGATAATATAGAGATCTCATTAAGGATTCTGATGTCATTGCAGCCTGCATAGATTTATACAGTAACTTCCATTAAGTTTGACTAATTGTTAGGTATGAGATATACTAAATATGACTGATAAATTATGCCATTATTGTTATTCATTGTTTGTTTATTATCTGTTTATATGCTCACTACATATAAGAATGTGGAATTAAGGTTTATTTTCAAGAAGGGTAATATCTGCAACTCCTCTAATCCCTTACACTTTGATTAATACCCTACCCCTTGCAGGTTTGATAACTCCCCTGAGACACTAACTGTTTTCATCAGATTTAATCTTATTTTTGGCCCTCCGGGGAGATAGGCTCCCCCTGCTCTATATTGCTTTTTATAGCCATAACCTCATCCTTCTCCCATAAATCCCAAATAAAACCCCGTAAACTTCTGCTGGCTCTGCCCTCCCCCCCCCCCCCCCCCTTTTTACCCTTCTTTTCCCTTCTCCACCTCTTTCAATCTCCCTCAAACTCCAGAAATTACTTAAAGACCACTAGAAATTGTACTTTACTACCAGACCATGCCCGTACTCCCTATCCCTTCTCTACGCCTTGGAGCTTACTACGTAAGCAGCGGAAAATATATCCTATAGAAAACTCCACTTTTGTTGTTCATGTATGTCTATAATCTTCATCATCCATTAATATTGTATTTAAATGATGTTTGTGGTAGATTTTTAGTTTAATCTTTTATTTGTATCAAAATATTCATGACAATAAAACAGTTTCAAACAATAATTATTACACTCCAATGGTCAAAACATATTACATGGTAGGTTCTTTAGCATATTGCATGGTTGAGTTTTTTAACAGTCCCGCAGAGTCCAAATTTTGAAAGTCCATATGAAAAATTGCGTGTTCACCTGAGGCGATTCTATAAAAGGTAGGGACTGATTCTATAATGCTAAAATCTTATTTCACACATTTCGACAACAATATTTAATATATTTAAACTCTAAGAATCAAAGTAGATTACACATAAGGTTCTCCGATAAGTTTGCAGAGTTCATCTGGTCGGGGTACATATAGTGAGATCTATGCTCATACACCGATAATGCAATAGCAATTTCTTGTATGTAACTCCTAAGCCATCACTGATTATGAGGTAAAGTTGGGTGGTTAGGTGGTTGTGTCTGAGATGTGTAGTTGGTAATGGAGTTATGTTATTTTAGTTCTGGTACAGTCTACTTGCTGTGTTCGGCTACCACTCAGTTCTGGCTGTTACTTATGTGCCTAGAGAGGTATATAGTGTGTTGGGAAGTTGGGTGGTGTGTGTCTTCTTGTTGGAGAGGAATTTCCCATGCACAGCCTTGTAATTTGTCAATAGAGAGGAGCGTTACAAGAAAGACTTAGTTCTGTTTTGTATAGTAGTATGATTCCCAAAAATATAGCATCTCGGCATAGAACTCCAATCTTCCAGTTTTATAGTAAAAGAATCTCTCCATGGATAGATTCGTTTCCATTTGTGTTTTCCACATTAATAGGGTTGGTGTGGACTCGGATTTCCACAGCCTCGGGATTATTTGTTTGGCACTGCATATGGCTAAGTGGAATAGAGATGCATACTGCTTAAACTGGAATTTGGGCAGGATATGAAATAAATATATCAAGGGGTCTAAGGCAATCTCAAGATTTAATAACCTGCTCATTTCTTGGTTAATATCTATCCAAAATTTTGAAATCTTAGGGCATTCCCACCAGATATGGTAAGGTGTACCTACTCCTGAACATTTCCTCCAGCATCTATCCGATGCTTCTGGGAATATATATTTTAATCTATGGGGAGTGAGATACCACCGGAGCAAGAATTTGTAATTGGTTTCCAATAAAGTGGCTGAATGTGCGGATTTGCTGGTATGTCGAAAGATATCGAGCCACTCTTCTTCGGAGAGAGTGTATGGAAGTTCTCTATGCCAAGATATTATTGTGGAAGTTTGTTTGGGGTCTGATGGCGTGAGTAGGATTTGATATAAGGTGGATATAGCATGAGTTGGGGGTGAGCTGGAAGTGCAGAGTTTTTCGAAAGTGGTGCAATCTCTTGTCATGTGATGTTTGAGTTTATGGGTGTGTGCAAAGTGTTTAAGTTGTAGATATTTAAACCAATCAGTGAATTGTGTGATTCCTAGATCTACTAATTGTTGTTTAGGTATCAGTTTGTTCTCCTCTTATAGTGTATACAGTGGGAGGAGGTTGTCAAGAGTGCTCTGTGATTTAGGCGTGGCTAACATCCCTGTTGGGAAGTCTGGGTTAGACAAGACAGTCGTCAGTCCTTTACAATGGGAGGTGGCTACTGAGGAACTTTTGAGGTAAAATATCTTTCTTTTTTACATAGAGATGTTCAGGTGATATTTTCTAATCAGCTTTTTACAGCTATGCTGCATCACTTTCAGGTGTTTAAACATTTGGGTATTATGGCCCTTTAATGCTCATTTTGCGGAAATGAAGAGGGACAAACATTGATCTTTATCAAGTCCTGGCTGTGTGATAAATTCTGGATTTATTCTTATGCCAAGTTATCAATAAGGTTATTGAGGTAGGACATTGATGCTTTTCAAACGGTCTAGTTATGGATACACTATTATATATATATATATATATTGCAGATATGTGGGTTTCCAGCTATAGTCCGAGACCAGATGTTGAATGTTTCTCGTATTATAGGGTAGAGTTTGATCAAGGCTGGATGGTTCCCAATCGGTTGCCAACAGTATGCACCGAGTTGGGGGGACCCGGTCAAGTCGTGTTCTAACATCAACCAAATCTTCTCGTGTTTGTTATGGGTCGTGCACCAGTCTATCAGTCTCTTTAAAAAAACAGCAGTTCGATATTTATTTTAAAATACTTTTAATTGAATATTTTTGTAATATACATACAAAGAAAGAAGTACTTTTATCATGACATTCTCATCCCTTCTGGCATATAAGTATTTGGGGCCAATCAACCGTCCTTATGCCCACCTGTATACCTTACCACAAAACAGAGTGCAAATCTCTAGCTTGGGCTAACATTCCTTAGTAAATTTTCCCTTTGATCTTAACCCATCTTATATAACCAAAAAGATGGGTCACGTAATTGTGGGATGAGTAGTATTCGTTGCAAACATAATAAAGTCAATTAGTAAAGTACTAGTTGTAAACAAACCAAACAATTCAAACAATTTCTCCCTCCATTCATATATAAAACAGTGTCTCTTTTTAAGAATAGTATAGTACCTGAGGGTTGGAGACACTTCTTCCCATGGCGCACTCCCGTCAACCCCATATCAGCTCATGTGAGTTTCAGACTTTAGACGTCTGTTCCTGTCTACCTATCCAATATAGCCATACTTTTTGTACTGTTTCCCTATTGTTTAGAATTCCTGCTGCTTCCTCGTACATGGTGTAGGTAAATTGTATTTTATTATATATTTCTGTCCATGTTGGTGCGCCTACCTTCCAGTATCTTGCGATACATATTCTTGTGATTGTGCATAGAATTCTAATGAAGGTGTTCATGTGTCTGTGATAAGTCTCTATGGGTTCATGTAGTAGTGCTTGTTGTATGGTGAGGGTCACCTCCTCATCTATCAACTGGCCTATAAACGAAGATAGTTTATTCCATATTTCTTGCACAGTTATGCAATCCCACCACATGTGTCTGTATGTGCCTTTTTGTCCACATCCTCTGTAGCACAAGTTACTCCCCTGGGGCTTGAAGTGTGCCGACCTAACTGGGGTCAAATACCACCTGAAGGCTGTTTTTAGTGTGTTCTCTTTTAAGTCAACGCTTAGTAACCCCTTATCTCCCGATTGAAAAATTAACTCCCGCTCCTGTTTATGTTTTACTATATCCAGCTCCCTCTCCCATGCTAGCATTACTTGTGTTTTTGGTTCAGAAGGGGGGGATTGGATAGATACATATAGCTTGGATATTGAGCGTTTGAGTCTATGTGGGCAAACACTAGAAATTTCTAACGGAGTGGATACCTTACTAGGTGCATTTTTGAGGAACTCTCGGAGAGAAGATTGCAGTTGTAAATAAATGAACCATTGTACCTTGAGGTGGGCGATCTTCTCTTGTAGGTGAGAGAAAGGTATCAGTGTGTTCTTCTCTATAATGTCCGCTACCCTGTAGAGACCTTTGTTTTCCCATTTTTCTAGATGTTTATGTGTATCTCCCTGCAATAGGTATCTAATTGGCATTAGCAATGAGTTTTTAGGGAAGATGTCCTCTCTTTTCCTAGTTGTTGACCATACCTTAATGGTAAGGTTTCTTGTATGTGAGTCTGAATGATAGCTATCAACCTTATTCTGTTGTGTGGCCCAAAGAATGAAGTCTGGGTATGACCTCCCCTCTAATTCCGCTTCTAGGTTAATCCAAACAGCTTCTCCCTCTCTTTTCAGTATCATTGCATCTTGTGCTAATCTCTCTGCTCTATAGTAGTCCATTAAATTAGGTCCCCTGACCCCTCCTAGTGATCTATGCCTATGTATTAGGTGTCTAGAAATTCTTGCCATTTTAGTACCTCTTATGAAGGCTGAGAGATCTGTCTGTAGTCTTTCGATGTCTGCATTGACAATCTTTATTGGTAGCGCTCTAAATAGGTAGAGCAATCGGGGTAATATGGTCATTTTGACGGCAGCCAGTCTTCCCATCCAAGAGAAGTTATATTTACGCCATTTTGCTATATCTTGTCTGATTTTTTGAAACAGAGGTAGGTAGTTGTATTTATATAGGTGTTGTGTTTGTTGTGAAAGATGAATCCCTAGGTACTTAAGTGTGTGCTTAACCCATCGAAAATCAAAGTTTAGCTCCAGTAGCTTCTTAGTCTGGTGAGGAATAGCAATAGGGAGGACCTCACATTTGTCCGAATTAATTTTGTAACCTGAGATGGTCGAAAAGGATGTTAAAACTGCATATAGGTTGGGTAAGGAGATGAGAGGTTTTGTAATGGTCAATAGGATGTCGTCTGCGAATAGGGTCAGTTTGTATTCTGATTGTGCTATCTTAACTCCCTCTATGTCTGGGTGCGTTCTAATTCTTGCTGCCAGAGGTTCAATACAGAGCGCGAAAAGCAGGGGTGACAGGGGGCACCCCTGCCTCGTGCCATTAAGTATGGGGAATATAGCAGATCTGTATCCTCCCGCAGTCACCTGGGCTTGGGGTTGCGAGTAGATAGCCTGGATAGCTGTCATGAAGGTGCCCTCAAAGCCCATTCTCAGTAAAACCTTGGTCATATACTGCCAGTCAATCCTGTCGAACGCCTTCTCCGCATCCAGCGATAATAGCAGAGAAGGCGTCCTCTGTCTTTCTAGATGGTAAATAATATTAGTAATTCTGCGTAGGTTATCTGGGGCTTCCCTATCTTTCACGAATCCCACCTGGTCTGGGTGGACCAAACTGGGGAGAATCTCCTTAAGGCGATTCGCTAATATCTTAGTAAACAGTTTCAGATCCTGATTTATCAATGAGATTGGGCGATAGTTCTTACATCTTTTGTGATCTCTTTTGGGTTTGGGGATCACCACTATTTTGGCTAGGAGCAGCTCACTCGGGATAGAATTCCCTTCTAATATATAGTTACAGAATTTGGTTAGGTGTGGTATTAAAGTGCCACGGAACAATTTATAATATTCTCCCGTGAAACCATCGGGGCCTGCTGCTTTACCAGGCTTAAGGTCTTTTACTGCTTTCACCACTTCTAAGGCAGTTATTGGGACATTTAGGGTATCCTTTTGTTCTTTAGTAAGAACTTTTAATGGGCTGTTTGCCAAGAATGCATCAGTGTGTTTATCTGTCTCCGTGTTATGTAAGACTTTTTTCCCATCATACAATTTGCTATAGAAGGTGGTGAATGTGTCAACTATATCTTGTGGGTTCGAAGTCAGTGTTCCCTGTTCCGTTTCTATCGCAGGAATGAATGTAGCTTTGCCTCTTTCCCTAATCTTGTGTGCCATAAATTTATCTGGTTTGTTGGCATAGATGAAATAATGTGCCTTCAATTTTTGGATTGCTCTTGCAGCTTGGGAGTTTAAAATTTTTGCTAGCATGGTTTTCTTGGTTTGGAGGGTCTGCAATGTTGTCTTTTTCCCTGTTAATTTATGTTGTCTTTCTAAAGTTTCTATCTCCTTTTGTAATTGTTCTAATAGATGCCTATTTTGGTGAGTTAGTCTGGCTTTCTCTTGTATCAGTTGTCCCCTGACCACTGCCTTGTGTGCTGCCCATGTGTTTATAGGGTTATTTGTGGTGTCTATATTTATTCCCCAGTACTCCACCAGTGACTGCAGAATTTTGTCATATCTCTGCGGGTGTTTCATAAGAGTCGGGTCAAAAGTCCACGATCTTTTTCTATTGCTATCTATCATCCCACTTAACTCTAATAATAGAATAGAGTGGTCTGACCAAACATGTGTGAATAGTTGAGTTCTGCAGTAACGGGTGGAGCGCCTGACTAACATAGATGTAATCCAATCGTGTATAGGTTTTATGAGCCGTGGAGAAAAAAGTGGTGTCATTTGTTGCTCCGTATAGCGTGTGCCAAGAGTCCATCAGGGAGTGTGGTGTAAGAGAATCCTGTATCGATTTAACTAATCTATTGTGTCTGTGTTGTTTGTTGGATAAGGGAATATGTTTAGTTCCCACTAGTGGGGCCATAGATATATTAAAATCCCCCGCTAGTATAATTTTAGTTTGGGACCATTGAGTTAAGAGATTGGAAACGTGTCTGAAGAAATCATGTTGGTTTTCGTTGGGGGCGTAAATGTTACATAATGTAACCTCAGTATCTAGCATCTTTCCTCTGACTATTAGGTATCGGCCCTCCGGGTCTGCCGAGATGCTTTCAAGGGTAAAGTCAATAGAGGAATGTATAAGGATTGAAACTCCTCTTTTTTTTGCGGCTGCAGTGGCGTGAAAGTGGGTGCAGAAATGTTTTGACCAGTATTTTGGGATATTGGTTTTGAGGAAGTGTGTTTCCTGAAGAAACAAGATATTGGCCTTTAGGCGTGTATATTGGGACATAGCTACCTTTCTTTTGGTATCAGTGTTGAGCCCTCTGACATTGTGTGAAACTATATGTATATTAGTAGGCATTATGAATTCCCCTGTCCCCTATGTGCGCCCTGAAAGTGTCATGCGTGTCCATGATTACCTTCAGATGTAAAGTCTTACTTGCAGTGATGTTTTGTTTCAGAGCTTGGGGTCCACAGGAGTGCGCCATGGAGGTTTCACTAGAAGGAGAAAAAACAACAAGGGGGGGAAACAAGTCCCATTATTGGGGGTAATAACTAAAACTTTATCCCTAACTTTGGGATTGAACATTTGATATAAATAGCTGGTTAACTGTTGTGAGTTCCCTGTTTATCCCTTGATTAGAGGGAAGGGCTGGGAGGGCCCATCTAGACATATCAGCTTTATCTTATTAATTAAAGAAAAGAGAGGGAAGGTATTACAAAACAATAGACCTAGAACAATAACATTAACATAACCCTAGCGTCTCATGGGTCCTGCAACTGTGTAGAACTTTTCTTGTAACTTTTAAAATGTCAAACATGAATGATACATAGCCTGTACTTTTTGTCAGCTACTTCTGTCACTTAGGCATCCTGTTGCAGGAGATACCCAGAAAAAGTCTTGCTGTCCCTCTTTTAATTGTTATGCTTCAAAATTCCTTGTCTCATAAGGTTGAAAACTGAGATCATTGTCAAAGTTCTTTATCTCTGAGTTCCTTTGTCCTCCGTTTCTTGTATTTTGATGTGTGCCATTTAGATTGGTCCTCTGTCCGCATAGATGGTGGTTTAGATATTAGGGTTGATTCTCTCTCAGGTAGCGAAGGTGTATCCAGGCCTAGCACCTCACATACTTCGGGGATATCTTCTGGTTCCTTAATAGTTATGACTTTAGTGTCTTTTGTTATAAGTAATGCGAAGGGGAAGCCCCATCTGTATGGGATCTGCTTTTGTCTCAACAAGGAGGTAAGTGGACGTAGGGCGCTTCGCCTCTGCAAGGTCTGAAGGCTTAAATCTTGATAGAATTGGATCACATTGCCTTGGAATTTGAAAGTGGGTTGTTTTCTAGCAGCCTGGAGAATCTTCTCTTTGTCTGGAAAGAAGGTCATTTTGATCACGACATCTCTGGGAGGAAGGCCCATCTTCGGTTTAGCTTTCAATGCTCTATGAGCTCTTTCGACATGGAAGGTGTAGTCAGAGGGAGAATTTGTGATCTGGGTGAAAAGCTGTGTTAGGTAGGCCAAAAGTTCTCCCCCTGTTATTTCCTCTGGGACTCCTTTCAGTCTGAGATTGTTTCTTCTGCTCCTGTTTTCCAGGTCATCTAGTTTATCCTGGAATTCTAGAAGTTGTTGTTGCTGTGATGAGACCGCTTGAGATATTTCATCCACATTCTCAACCATAGCATCTTTCTGGTCTTCGAGCGTGTCTATCCTATTCCCCATATCTGTGAGGTCTGATTTAATCTCTGAGAGACTGCTAGTGACCGAAGAGTGGATGGAGTCGATTTTCTCCCAGAGTTTCTCAAAGTTGTCGGTGATGTCTTTTTTTGAAACTAAGGTCTGTAGGTCTGCCTTAGTTAGTGGGGTGTTATCCTCTGGTGGTTGTATGGAATCAAGATCTGAATCCTCCTCTTCCTCCATGTCTTTATTGGGTTTGGCTGGTTGTGATGATTTAAAGAAGGAAGATACTGTAGAGGGTTTAGAGACCTGTTTATCACCTTTTGTCACCCTCCTCGAAGACATTGTGTTATTAAGAGGCGTGTACAATTCTGTTGTATTGGGTGGTATATTCCCACCTATGGGAAGTCGTGTTTAGTATCTTGATTGTCTGGACCTTTACTTGTGGCAATGCTGCAGTGTTATGGAGGACAAATGAATATTAACATCTCATAGGATCAAAGGGCTACGCTTCCCCCATGCATTACTGTGCTAGATGGACCCTCTCTTGTGAGGTTATCATATGGATTACATGTCAATGGTTAAAGCACAGACAAATGAGTAAAGTACAATCATGTAGCGCCCTTTATTTATAGGAATAGTATGTAAGATATGTAGAGGCTTCTAATCTGGTGTGGCTTTTCCTCCTGTTCCCCTTCTCCAGAGGGCCTTGCTTTCAGAGAGAGTCCTTCTCCCCGGGGTGGTTGTCCTCACAGGACGATCACGGGAAAGGGTATAGGGGGTATGACCTGCCACCTGTTTAGGATGGCAGGAAAGGGAGGGGGAGAAGGCACTGAGGGTTTCTGCAGTCCAAGTAATGTTAGGCTGTATTGTAACCAGTATAGTGGCTGTGAGAGATTCTGTGGGGCTGCGTTAAGCTGTGATGCTGCCTGTGTTGCAGTACTTTGTCCTTCTGGGCTCCAAAGTGCAGCCGTGTATAGGAGGAATCTAGTATATTGTTTGTGTAGGTTTTACTATGCTTGACTGTAACACCAAGTTCCTAACCCCGCTGGCAGAACTGAATAACAGCAGAGGAAGTAATTCGTGGCCAGAGTAATCTCATGTGTAGAGGCTGGTGTTCTGTTACAAATTACAGGGGACAAATGTTTTTAATTACTAGGTAGTTTATAAGTCCTTTTTGTCAACCCTGCTACTTGGATCTCCTTGCAGCTTCGAGGTGACTCCCTCTAAGGAAAAAGGGCAGAGTGACTGGGTGCAGGGCCCTGTCTCCAGTTCCAAATGTAAGAGGGGTAAGACCAAAAGAGCTCTGCGCTTAGATCTACAAGGCTGCTCAGGGATGAAATGAGAACAAAAAGTCTTGTTATGGCTCCCAGTGAAAGATGGGTTATAATAAGGCCTGAAATCACTCCTCAAATAGCACCTAGTACATGCTTAAGTGTGACCCCAAAGATTATGTTGTAATAGGCTAAGGTGTGGGGAGACCGGGAGGGGCCAGCCAAACACAAACACTTCAGGTGGTATATTATATACTGCTATGGTATCAAATAGGCAGCAAGTTCTGAGTGCAGCTTCTGATGCAGGGAAAGAAGCCTGTGTTAAGTAAAATAGGCTGAGCTAGGGAGCACTTAAAATACAAAAATGGTTAGGTCTCACCCGTATCCTTGTGGCTGCCTGCAACACTGACCTGGACCTGTAGCGCTTTTAGGGTCAAGCCTGTCTTGCTAAGGGGATCCAACCTTGCACCAGACCTCCACCACAGTGCTCACAGGGACACAGACAGACTCCTAGTGTCTGAGGGAGTTGGGCACAGCTTCTTCGCTGTGAGGTGAGTTCGGCTCTGACACAGTTGCAGTTCCTAGAGCCTCTGGTCGCGGTCTGTGTCGCAGTTCGATATTTAACTACTTCTGGTACTCCCAAACCTCCATATGTTTTTGATAGATAAAGAGTTGTTCTAGCTATTCTAGGGGGTTTCTTTTTCCAGATATATGAGTTCATCACAGACTGGAGTCTGTTAAGGTAGGTGTCTGAAAGCGGTATGGGGACTGTTTGGAACAAGTAGAGGATCTTGGGGAGGATGGTCATTTTGGCTACCCCTATCCTGCCCAACCAGGATATATTTTTATTTAGCCAGGCAGATGTATCTCTGGTTAGGGAGTTTAAGAGTGGTTCATAATTCAGTTCAAATACTTGTTGAACAGTACTGGCGAGGTGAACACCTAAATACTTCAGAAAATAAGATTGAAATCCAGCACTCAGACCCAAGGTGTGTGCAAGCTAGCATAGGATCACTGCAAGGATCCAAACAGTATCCAAAATCTTCAAAGAATGCAGCAGCACCACTTCTCATATAAAAAGTTCCTTTATTAAACACATAGTAGGAGCAGGTAAAATAGAACGACGTTTCGGGTGGTTATCCCTTAGTCATGTTCACATACTGTTTGTTAGACTTAATCACCTTTAAATAGCCATCAGTCAGGTGAGACCACACCTTTCACCTTAATTACTTAGATATACATTTTTCTTAGCCTCTATTGCCATCTAGTGGTCTAACCCATATCAAACATATAATTTTATTATACAAAAAAATATTTTTAAAAAAAAAGAGAACAATCACATTTGTTGAAGAGCAGATATCAAAAATGTCAAAATTTAAAATTATAAAATTAAATGCCAGAAAAGGAATCGTATAAAGATAAAGATCTTTTACTTTACAGGAATACACTTAAATCCAGTTCCCTATTCATACCATTGGGGATTAAGCAATCTAATTTATTGATCCAAAATGCCTCACGTTTTTTGAGAAGCAGTTCTCTATTGCCGCCACGTCTAGGGCTCTGTATATGGTCTATTATTTGAAATCTTAGTTGTGCAATAGAGTGACCTTTACTCAAAAAATGGTGGGCAACTGGGGCCTTTAAATCTCCTGTCCTAATATTGGATTTATGTTGAATTATTCTGTCTCTCACCCTCTGGGTCGTCTCTCCGATATAAATTAACCCACACGGACATTTAATTAGATATATAACAAAATTAGCATTACAATTGTAGTAACCCTTTATTTTAAATTTCTGTCCCGTAAGGGAGTGGATGAATATATCAGATTTTATCATGTTATTGCAACTGGAGCAATTAAGACAAGGGAAACAGCCATTTCTCTCTGAAGTAATGTACCCCAATTTGGATTTCTTACTAGAACCCACGTCAGCCTTAACAATTTTGTCTTTTAGACTAGGAAGTCTAGTGTAGGCTGGCATAGGTGGTTGGCGGAATGCTAGTACCTCAGGATTACACTCACTCAAAACATGCCAGTGTTTCCTAATGATCCTTTGTATTTCTGAACTGCAAGAATTGTATTCAGACACAAATACCATCCTATCAGGGTCCTTTCTCTTATTGGTATTTCCAGTATTGACCCTTTCGTCAGGTAGTTGTATCACCTTATCAATAGTCTCCTGAATCAAACCAGGGGGATAACCACCTAAATACTTCAGTGAGGACCTCTTTATTTGATATGGTACCTGTGAGCCGAGTGTTTGGATGTCAGTCTCGTTTAAATTTATGGGGAGTAATTCGGATTTATGTTTATTAACTAAATAATTAGAATGGAGGCCAAACTCCTCCAGTGTGCTCCGTGCCGCAGGTAGAGCCATAGTCGGTTGAGTTAATGTCAGTAGTAGGTCGTCTGCATAAAGTGCCAATTTATGATGGGTGGAGTTTATAAGTTTATAGTAAGTCCAGTTATTGCTGGATTGTCACGTAGTTTAGTAGCAAGAACTTCCATTGAGAGAACAAATAATAAGGGTGACAGAGGGCATCCTTGTCTGGTACCATTTAGGATAGGGAAAGAGTTTGAAAGTGTACCATTAATTTTAATCTTGGCGGTGGGGTTAGTATAAAGGGCTAGAATTTTTTGGATAAAACTGTCTGGGAAGCCAAATTTCTGTAGAGTAACTTTTAAAAAGGTCCAGTCTAGTCTGTCAAAAGCTTTTTCAGCGTCAGTCGAAAGTAAAATAAAGGGAATGTCATGTATAGTTGCATATTGCATTAAGTGCAAGATTTTTTACAGTGTTGTCTTTAGCTTCTCTCTGCGGCACGAAGCCCACCTGATCTGGATGGATCAACGAAGGGAGTACTTTATTAATTCTGGTGGATAGAATTTTAGCATATAGCTTAATATCTATATTCAGGAGAGATATTGGTCGATAGTTTGATGCAATAGTCGGGTCTTTACCTGGTTTCGGTATGAGTGTAACTACTGCCTCAAGCATAGAGGAGGGTAGGCCATGAGATTCATCTATATAATTAAAAACTGAAAGTAGATGTGGGATCAAAAGATGTTTGAATTTTTTGTAATAGCCGCTAGTGAAGCCATCCGGCCCGGGGCTTTTCCCCTGTTTTAATGAATTTATAGCATTGGTGATTTCTTCAGCTGTTATTGCTGAGTTAAAGGGGCTAAGATCTTCTGTTGGCAGTTTAGGTAGTGTAACAGTGTCCAAATACTTGCAGCAGTCAGTAAAATGTGTCTTAGTGTTCCTGTGTGGCGTCAAATTATATAACATTGTGTAGTAATCTCTGAAGATTTCTGTCATCCTCTTAGTCTCCACTGTTAATCTACCAGAAGGGTCTTGTAACATAGGAATGTAGTGGGCTGATTGTTTGGTTTTAAGTGCTCTCGCTAGGAGTTTCCCGGGCCTGTTTCCTTCTAGAAAAAATTTCTGTTGCAATTTTAGTGCTTGTTTCTGGGCAGCTAAATCTAGAAATTCTTGAAGTTTCTGCTTAGCCTGATCTCTTGTTGATTTTAGGGAGTCATCGCATAGATTGTTCTTATATAAATTCTCTGCGCTTTGGTAAGAAGCAGTAAGGTCTGCTTGTTGTGATCTATTAATTTTATTTTGCAAAGCCTTCATTTTTATCATTTCACCCCTAATGACACACTTATGAGCCTCCCAAAGTGAGAATGGGTTTATGCTTGGGTTGCTGTTGTGTTCAAAGTAGTCCACTATCGACTTCTCTACTTGTTGTAAAAGTGGTAGTTCTTTAAGTATAGTGTCGTCAAATCGCCATTGAAATGGTTTAAAAGGGAGTGAGGACCAGTGTAACCGGCACACAACTGCCGAGTGGTCAGACCAGCTGGTCGGTGTGAGGTCAGATGAGGTCACTGAGGAGATAGTGTTATGGTCTGTGAATATGTAATCTATACGGGAGTGAGTGTTCTGTGGTGCTGAGTAATAGGTAAATTTCTTATTATTCGGGTGCTGGACTCGCCAAACATCATGGATTCCCAGTAGTGTCAGGTCCTCTCTAATGGACCTAAGTGACTTTTTCGACACTAGTGATTGTGCAGTAGAACTATCCAACATTGGGTTCAGTGGGGTGTTTAAGTCGCAGCCTACAATGAGGGACCCTTTGTAAAAAGCTAAAATGTTATTAGTTATCTTGCGAAAGAAGGGAGCTTGGTGCGTGTTAGGGGCGTAAATATTGACCAATGTAATTGGTTTCCCTTGAAGTAATCCCCTTAGGGCTAAATATCTCCCCTCACTGTCCCCATCTGTTTGTTGGACGTGGAACTGTAATGAGTTATGAAGTAGGATACTGACTCCTGAGATTTTTTTGGATGGGTGACTGCTGTGATAGTGTCTGGTGTATGTGGAGGTGAAAAATCCTGGTTCTTGTCCTGCTATGTAGTGTGTCTCCTGTAAGAATAAGATGTCTGCTTGTCTATGTTTAATGTCAGTGAATGCCATGCGTCTTTTATGAGGTATGTTGAACCCTCTTACATTTTGTGTCATACATACAATTGTTGTTTTGTCAGCCATTACCTGTTTAATGGGTCAATATCTGTCTGAATGCTAAATCTATCCATGAGACTCTAAGAGCCATTTAAGAATGTAGTGGAAGGTGCATATACCTGGAGTTTGTTAATTAAGGGTAGGTAGAGTGTAAACAAAAGTATCAATATAAATAGTGTTGAATCAAACTGAAACCGTGTAAACAGTAACCCAAACAATAACAAGAGTAAAAACAAGAACAAAAACAATAACAAATAACAAATGGTTTGACATAACATGTCCCAATTCAGGGGGAAATTAGTTTGCCCCTAATAAAGAAAAATCTTATAAGTACATTTATGAACAATTACAAGGACATTGTGTCGTTTATCGACTATTAATATAGGACTGTGTCAAATCTTTATGTACACATATTCAGTCTCTTTACTTGAGAGTCCAACAGATGAAAGGATGCTAATGTTCATAGTGAAAGGAAGGAAAAGGTAATTTAACATATAAACAAAATGTATTTATCTCACCCATGCAGATCCTATCAGCGTCATCCTGGATTGTCCACAGGTGCAAGATCTTGGGATTTCTTCGGTCTTTTAATTTTATGCTGCTGCCATTGTGCTTTAGGAGGTCTCGCTGGTTTGAGTGTCACTTCTGATTCTTCATCTTCTCTTGATATTGTTGGTTGAGGGGGGTCTATCCCTAGTGCCACACATAATTCTGGGATATCGTCCAAAGATTTACATGACAGCTTATTGCCGCCATGGGAGATGTTAATAGAACATGGAAAGCCCCATCGGTATGGTATTCCTTTGGCTCTGAGAAGCGTTGTTAAATGTTGGTATTCTTTTCGCCTTTGCAGAGTACGAGGGGCCAGATCTGTGAATATTTGCAGGTGGCAGTTCTGGAAGTTGATATCCTTAATTCGTCTGGCAGCTTTCATGATGTCTTCTTTTGCTTGGAAGTGTGTCATCTTGAGAATTACATCTCTTGGGGGTGCTTGATCTGGAGGCTTTGGTCTTAGAGCCCTATCCATTGATAGATCTGTAGAAGAAGTGGGGCCCAGTAGAAAAGAGAAGAGGCCTTTAAGGAATTCAGGAATGATGTTGGGCAGAGTTGTTTCTGGGATCCCTCTAACACGAAGATTTTGCCGTCGCTCTCTATTCTTTAAGTCTTCTAGTTTGTCTTGCAGTTGCGAAAGCATTGTGTCGTTTATATTAGCTGTAGTTTGCAAATTGGAGAGTTCGTGACTCATAAACTCGTTATCTTCCTCTAGGGCTTCTACCCTACTACTAATTTCTGACATATCTTTTCTTTGATTGGCTAATTCCTCTTTTATACAATCTCTAACCTTGACAACTATGTTATCCAGATCGTGTTTAGTTGGTATAGTTGCCAGGAAGGATTTAGTTATTTGCACAGAGTCTTCCATGTCACTGTCCTCACTGTCTGAGGGTGACATCTCAGGTCTCTGTGGTGTGGCTTGTTCAGATAGGATAGACTGTGAGGTTTCTGCAGGTCTAAAGAAAGAGCTCACTGAGTGTTTTGTTGCAGCAGGTTTTTTTGTATCTCTGCCCGGTTTAACTATCTTTTTTTGGTGACATTTTCATGCAGTATTATAACCTGATTCCTTTCCTTTAATTTGTTATCACTTTCATTCAATAAGAATTAGGCCAAGATGGAGGATCAGTTCGTATAATGATGCTTGGAGAGAAAGTTAGAAAGCTCCCCAAGCAATTGTGAGTTGTGATTGTATTAAATGAGGCAGTATGCTAGCATGGCCAGTATTGTGCTCCCTTTCAGTACTTAGGCAGTTTCCATGTGCTGTATAGTGTGTTTAGTCAAGCAGCCAGGCCATCTGTAGTTGCTGTAAATAAAGGATATCGAAACCTTTCTTGTTTCCAAACCATGCTTTCTTTTCCAGATCCCAGTTTCTGTTGTGAAGTGTGTCTACGATGCTGCTGCCTGTTATGTCACAGATCATATGAGCCTAGTCATTGACAAATACATATCAATAGCGAATATATTCGATTAGTTTAGTATAATGCCTGTGGAGATGGAATTATGTATATTCTTATGCAGCGTGTCACGTCTCAGGGCTATGGAGATGGCGGTTATGATAAGGTTCTGTGTCTATAGTATCTCACCTGACCTGCTTTCTGCAATCAGGGATTACCTGTGTGCCATAGTCTTCTCCGGAATCCTCTGCTTCACTGTGCTGATTGAGATGGAGATCCGGAGGATTCCGGTGTTACATTTCAGCCCTAGGCTCCAAAAATGGCGGCCGCGACTTAGGCCTCAAACCTTAGTGGCATCAAAGATCTAGCTGAGGCAGTTTGGTCGCCACCCTTCAGGTCTCCATCCGTTCCGGAGGTGAATTTAGAGTCTTGTTCCTCCAATCTGTGCTCAAATGCCCTTGCAATAGCTATCTTGGGCAGTTTTGCTTGTGGTAGATTTTTATACGGGAATGGACTCTGATAACACTCTCAGTGATCTAGTTATGGACTTGTCTTTTTAAGTCTCTAGCCGGATCAACCCCACAGCCCTCTTATAGTTACCCTTCTACAAATGCTTATAGATATAGGCTACATGATGCCTACTAACCTGAGAGTATATCTAACACTGTTATATCTGAATGTACTCTAGACCCGGAAAGATTAACCCATGACCAGCTACTCCATTACTCATGTTATTAATGCTCATATTGGATTTACTGTTGGAATTGTATTGATAATATGACATACAACTAATGATTGTAATGATTGTGAGCTGTTTGTTTCAGTAAAATGTAACCATGTAATCACCCAGAAAATGTTAATTTGTTTCCAACTATGTTTATTGATTACCTGTTTAAAGATAACAACATTTCAATAAAATATTATTGAAAAAAATAATAATAACTATTTAACCTCTTTTAAAAACTTGTAAAAAACACTGGAGAAGTTTAAACATTTTTGCTATCACTCCATTTAAACAGAAATAGAGCCTTTTTTGGTTATTTAAAGGGACAGTTCACCCCCAAAAAATTTCCCCTTTAAATTATTCCCAATGATCCTTTTAACCTGCTAGAGTGTATTAAATTAGTTACAAGTCGCTCCTTTACTCCTATTTCAGTATTTAAAATAGCTGATTTAGCCTGTCGTATCGTCACCTACACTGAACAAATTAATACTGGAGTATAGGCTATTGAATAGCCTAAGTATACACAGCCAGCAGAAGAGATTACACTCTCAGTGGGATAGTTAAGTAATAAAATGATCATTTTCCATTGTTCTCCCTATGTATTGAGCTTTGGAGTTCCAGCCAAATAAAAGATAAGGAAGCAAGTCTGTTTACACAAGCTTAGAACATAATGAGATCTGATATCACCTTTAAAGGGACATAATACTCATATGCTAAATCACTTGAAACTGATGCAGTATAACTGTAAAAAGCTGACAGGAAAATATCACCTGAGCATCTCTATGTAAAAAAGGAAGATATTTTACCTCACAATTTCCTCAGCTCACCAGAGTAAATTCTGTGTAAAAAGTTATACTCAGCTGCTCCCAGCTGCAGGTAAAAAAACTAAAAAAATGAAGAAATGAACAGCAGCCAATCAGCATCAGCAGTGCTGAGGTCATGAACTCTTACTGTGATCTCATGAGATTTGACTTAACTCTCATGAGATTTCATAGTAATCTTCCTTTACCTGATTGGTGAAATAATATGAGAGTCCACGAAGCTCATCCTTTCAGTTGTCCCAGGACAGACATACTAATATGCTGCTTAGAAATCCTTTACAATGGGAGATGGCTACTGAGGAACTTTTGAGGTAAAATATCTTTCTTTTTTACATAGAGATGTTCAGGTGATATTTTCTAATCAGCTTTTTACAGCTATGCTGCATCACTTTCAAGTGTTTAAACATTTGGGTATTATGGCCCTTTAAGTTCAACCCATTGTAATAGGCTGTAGTTTCAAAGCACAAAATCAGCTACTTCATATACACAAATAAGCATGAAAATGGAATTTCTCAAATATTTTATACTCTGCAGTTGGTATAACAAGTCACTTAAAAATACATTAATGGAAAAACAATTTCACAGTGTACTGTCCCTTTAAGTATCAAAACTATATATATATATTTTTTTTAAGTAGACAACCCAAGTTATTCATTTAGGTCAATTTTGGTATATTTCCTGCCACCATTTCACCGCCAAATGCGATCATAAAAAAAAAGGTTAACTTTTTCACAAATTTTGAAATTTCTCACTAAAATTATCATCCTCTTTTAAATGGGCAGTTAAGTTGTTTTAAAGAATATTCCAAATTATTTAAAAAAAAACAAAAAAAAAAACATTTTTATTGCTTCTCAGTTTGTGGAACTTGTCCCATAAATGTCAAAGCAAAACTTAATGTTAGTTTCAAAATTAAAATAAAAAGCTTTACCATGCAAAGTATATATTTAGCATTTTAAATATTGTTCTTGTAGGTTCACGAGTCATAATTTCTTTAGTTTAATACCTTTTAATTTTACAGCAAAACATTCAAGTGAAAAAAATATAAAAGTCATTTCTTACGTATGTACTGCTCCTGCTGAATAACAAACACATTAAGCTAATAGCAAAACATCCAATTTGTTAAATATTTTCATGAACACTAAGTGCATACATCTTAATCTACATCTGCTGCTGTCACCAAGGCACTGATTATATAAAACTGCTTTATTTTCGCTGTGATATAGCATAATTTACCAGATGATGATAAATAAGATTGTACTTATTATAGAGAATATAAGCAATGTGTCGCTGGTGTTGATAAATCATTTAGAATATTTATATAGAAAACTGCAGCCACACATATCTACGTTAGCCAGATAATGTCAAAAAACTATTTAGAAAGAAATAAAAAATACTAAGCATTGCTAATTAATAGACAAGTTCTAAATCATTATGCTCTCATGGAATCGAGATACAATTCAACAAAATATACCTAGAGAAGGAAATATATTAGATCATAGAAGTGTAACGGGTTTTTTTTGTTTGTTTAATTTTGTGCTTTATCTAAATCATCCTCTAGCGCAACCTATACTTTCGATGAAGATCACAAACACGCTAACTTGAGCTCACATTACAAGTTATAGTTTGTGCTCGAGCTAAAGCCAAAACTGCAGTACAATATTTAGAGCAACTTGAGACTTGAAGTAAAGTGTAAGGGTAAAAAAAACCACATAACTATTAGGCATTTCATCAGCACCCCCATAGAAGTCTATAACGGAAAAGGAGTTAGCATGGTTGCGAGCTTGAATTTAGCACACATCAGTCTTTTGCTCGCTTGCTAAATTTTTCGTTTCAACTTTTTTACTTTGAGTGCAGTTAGCACTCAAGCGGGAGAAAAATAGTGCAAAACTTGTAATCTGACCCTTTGCATGTGTGTGTGGTTATGTGGTTATATATTTATATTTATATTTATATATTTTTATATATATATATATATATATATATATATATATATATATATATATATATATATATATATATACATACAGAAGAGAGAAGCGCTCTAACAGGAACGAACAACAGCTCATCAGCTAGTTCTCTGGCGATTTACCACCTGGAGCAGCCTCTTTTTGACCAGTGTGCCTTTCACATTAGAAAACTATCCTGAAGCATATCAGTCTGATCCGGCCAGTTAAGGTCAGTCCAGCCCCGAAATACCAGGCAATTCTCCTTTGAACAAGGAACATGACAACCCCAGACGATCGTTTTGGCCTATTGGGCCTCATCGGTGAGGTGCAGCCACATTCCTCTAACCAAGCACTGGCCAAGGAGTCCATATCTGGTTGCCCCCATCACCCATAGGGAGAGTTCCCCAGGGTCATAATTAATTTGCATACAGAAGAGAGAAGCGCTCTAACAGGAATGAACAACAGCTCATCAGCTAGTTCTCTGGCGATTTACCACCTGGAGCAGCCTCTTTTTGACCAGTGTGCCTTTCACATTGGAAAACTATCCTGAAGCATATCAGTCTGATCCCGCCAGTTAAGGTCAGTCCAGCCCCGAAATACCAGGCAATTCTCCTTTGAACAAGGAACATGACAACCCCAGACGATCATTTCGGCCTATTGGGCCTCATCGGTGAGGTGCAGCCACATTCCTCTAAGCAAGCACTGGCCAAGGAGTCCATATCTGGTTGCCCCCATCACCCATAGGGAGAGTTCCCCAGGGTCATAATTAATTTGCATACAGAAGAGAGAAGCGCTCTAACAGGAACGAACAACAGCTCATCAGCTAGTTCTCTGGCGATTTACCACCTGGAGCAGCCTCTTTTTGACCAGTGTGCCTTTCACATTGGAAAACTATCCTGAAGCATATCAGTCTGATCCCGCCAGTTAAGGTCAGTCCAGCCCTGAAATACCAGGCAATTCTCCTTTGAACAAGGAACATGACAACCCCAGACGATCATTTCGGCCTATTGGGCCTCATCGGTGAGGTGCAGCCACATTCCTCTAAGCAAGCACTGGCCAAGGAGTCCATATCTGGTTGCCCCCATCACCCATAGGGAGAGTTCCCCAGGGTCATAATTAATTTGCATACAGAAGAGAGAAGCGCTCTAACAGGAACGAACAACAGCTCATCAGCTAGTTCTCTGGCGATTTACCACCTGGAGCAGCCTCTTTTTGACCAGTGTGCCTTTCACATTGGAAAACTATCCTGAAGCATATCAGTCTGATCCCGCCAGTTAAGGTCAGTCCAGCCCCGAAATACCAGGCAATTCTCCTTTGAACAAGGAACATGACAACCCCAGACGATCGTTTCAGCCTATTGGGCCTCATCGGTGAGGTGCATCCACATTCCTCTAAGCAAGCACTGGCCAAGGAGTCCATATCTGGTTGCCCCCATCACCCATAGGGAGAGTTCCCCAGGGTCATAATTAATTTGCATACAGAAGAGAGAAGCGCTCTAACAGGAACGAACAACAGCTCATCAGCTAGTTATCTGGCGATTTACCACCTGGAGCAGCCTCTTTTTGACCAGTGTACCTTTCACATTGGAAAACTATCCTGAAGCATATCAGTCTGATCCCACCAGTTAAGGTCAGTCCAGCCCCGAAATACCAGGCAATTCTCGTTTGAACAAGGAACATGACAACCCCAAATGATCGTTTCGGCCTATTGGGCCTCATCGGTGAGGTGCATCCACATTCCTCTAAGCAAGCACTGGCCAAGGAGTCCATATCTGGTTGCCCCCATCACCATAGGGAGAGTTCCCCAGGGTCATAATTAATTTGCATACAGAAGAGAGAAGCGCTCTAACAGGAACGAACAACAGCTCATCAGCTAGTTCTCTGGCGATTTACCACCTGGAGCAGCCTCTTTTTGACCAGTGTGCCTTTCACATTGGAAAACTATCCTGAAGCATATCAGTCTGATCCCGCCAGTTAAGGTCAGTCCAGCCCCGAAATACCAGGCAATTCTCCTTTGAACAAGGAACATGACAACCTCAGATGATCGTTTTGGCCTATTGGACCTCATCGGTGAGGTGCAGCCACATTCCTATAAGCAAGCACTGGCCAAGGAGTCCATATCTGGTTGCCCCCATCACCCATAGGGAGAGTTCCCCAGGGTCATAATTAATTTGCATACAGAAGAGAGAAGCGCTCTAACAGGAACGAACAACAGCTCATCAGCTAGTTCTCTGGCGATTTACCACCTGGAGCAGCCTCTTTTTGACCAGTGTGCCTTTCACATTGGAAAACTATCCTGAAGCATATCAGTCTGATCCCGCCAGTTAAGGTCAGTCCAGCCCCGAAATACCAGGCAATTCTCCTTTGAACAAGGAACATGACAACCCCAGACAATCGTTTCGGCCTATTGGGCCTCATCGGTGAGGTGCAGCCACATTCCTCTAACCAAGCACTGGCCAAGGAGTCCATATCTGGTTGCCCCCATCACCCATAGGGAGAGTTCCCTAGGGTCATAATTAATTTGCATACAGAAGAGAGAAGCGCTCTAACAGGAACAAACAACAGCTCATCAGCTAGTTCTCTGGCGATTTACCACCTGGAGCAGCCTCTTTTTGACCAGTGTGCCTTTCACATTGGAAAACTATCCTGAAGCATATCAGTCTGATCCCGCCAGTAAAGGTCAGTCCATATAAAAAACAACATTTTAAATTAGGGGGAGATAAAAGGTGAGTTTAAAATCCTCCACTATGCACAAAATATAGAAAAATAACTCATTGTGTAGTTCATTAACAAATCTAGACAGGCCCGAAGGCTTGTTTTCCCACAGAAAACCTCTGAATTACATTGTTTCCAATGCAGCAAAGGATTCTGGGTACAATATGCAAATTAAGAACACAATGACACACCTTTTTACTTCAGTCTGCTTTTAAGCAGATTCCCTTTATGCCAAAGTATCGCTGTTCACACAGCTTATAAACTTAGCTAGGGTTAGTGCAGTGATTCATAACCATCCCAGGACAGAATGAGTTATTTTTCTATATTTTGTGCGTAGTGGAGGATTTTAAACTCACCTTTTATCTCCCCCTAATTTAAAATGTTGTTGTATTCTGCCCAGAATCAACATCACCCAGCAGTGATTCAAACCTTCTCCCAGCTGATGAGTAACAACAACTACAAAACAGTCTGTCCTGGGATGGTTATGAATCACTGCACTAACCCTAGCTAAGTTTATAAGCTGTGTGAACAGTGATGATTTGGCATAAAGGGAATCTACTGAAAAGCAGACTGAAGTAAAAAGGTGTTTCATTGTGTACTTAATTTGCATATTTTACCCAGAATCCTTTGCTGCATTGGAAACAATGTAATTCAGAGGTTTTTTGTGGGAAAACAAGCCTTCGTGCCTGTCTAGATTTGTTAATGAACTATACAATGAGTTTTATATATATATATATATATATATATATATATAAAAGGCCAAAATGATCGTCTGGGGTTGCTGTGTTCCTTGTTCAGAGAGGAATTGCCTGGTATTTCAGGCGCCGGACTGACCATAATAGGCGGGATCAGACTGATATACTACAGGAAAGTTCTACTCTGTGAAAAGCATTACTGGGCTAAAAGAAGCTGCACCCAGGTGGTAAATCACCATAGAACAGGCTAATATTTAAAGAACCATTAACTATCGCTTCAACACTGATTTTAGAGCAAAAATATACTATTTGGTAAGGAAAAAAAGTGACACCCAGAGCCTACAGATAAATCCCTAGGCTAAGTACAGAGGAATCCCTTATTCTATTATACCTGGCAAGAGTACAATGTTTAGCAAAGGGGTGGGATAGCGCTAGAAAAGGATGTACTTGATGCAGAACCCAAAAAAATGTATATACAGAATGCAGCAAATGTTAACCTGTAATTGTTAGCAAGATAACAGATGTTACAATAACCAAAAAAAAAAAAAAAAAAACATAAAAATCATACAGTTCATGTATTAATCTGATTCTTATAATTCTATCATGACGTTTTGTGTTTAGCCTGTCAGTAACGAACGTGTCTATCTACTGAATTCTGTAAAGCTAGGTTACTAACAATCCTTACTAGCTCTCTGGATCCATTTTATTATGGAAAGTGTGTTATTATTATTTGAACTGTTGCCGAACTATATAAAAGTCTTTGGTAAAGTTCGGCTGCTGAAAGATTGTTGTTGCCTGTGTGTTGTTATGGCAACCAGCGCACACTATTACCTTGTTTCTGAAATATTTGTGCTGGTTAAAAAAGGGAGAGATTGTAATTGGCTAGATCGTGACACGCCCATTGTAATATACTCCCATCAGCTGAAACAAAGCAGCATAGATAAACTGTGTTCTCTATAGTAAATAAATATAAATTAAATTCCCATATTTTACACATAAATATATGCATGTCTCTTTGATGTCATGAAAAGTGGATGGATTTTTGGTCTGGCGAGTAAAGCAAAAAGGGAGGAATATTCCTATTTGTTGCTATAGCAAATTTCCGTCACTGTTTGTGTATATCAATATACTGTATATACTGTATGTGATCTGTATCCTAAAATTACAAGTATTTTAGTGACATCGATCTCTCATGTGAATGTATTTGTCTCTGAATTTTAAAGAACATTTGCACATATATATTTGTTTTTCGATCTATTTTTTTTTTTTTAAACATTTTTTATTGAAGTTTCAAAACAACAAAAACAAATGCAATATACATAGTTCGCCCATCAGTGGTAAGTATTATAGAGCACTACATACATTATGGTGACATGATGAACAGCTTGAAAAGGAGAACTAAGAAAACAACTTTGCCTCACCTGTTTGTGCTGGAGCTATAGAGAGGCAGGGCTTACCCACCTGAATATCAAACAACATGTTTTAGGTTTAATATAATTGTATCAAGATAGGAGTAGCTGCGTGAGGCGAGCTTATATAAATGGCATCGCAGACTGTGCTCTGGTATTGTGAAGAAGACACTATGGGCTATATAAAATGAAACTTCCTTTTTTGTAATGTTAACTAGAGGAGGATCCCCACGACTATGTTGAGAGTATGCAATACTATTCTAGTGTATGAATATTTAGAAGTGGGGAACTAGCATTTGTGGCAGTCATACTTAGTTCATAGGGGATAGAGAAGAGAGGAAAAACAGCGGGCCAGAGCCGCTCATAATACAGAGAAAAGTAGAGAGATAGAGATGGTATCCTCTACAAGAGAGCAGTAGAGTAACCAGATGGGAGGGTAGATAGCGTGGGTGGAGAAGTAATTATTTCTATTGGTGGGTGTCAGGGGAAAGAGCCGTTCATTGTAGAAAACCAAAACTACATACTCCAGCATCCAGTCGGAGCATTCAATCAGGGCCGAAACTAGTATGTCACCTGACGTATGTACTTAAGTGTAAGCGTAGAGCAGAGTATGCGAACATTGATACACCAAATTTTAACCTGCTTAGCTGCAATGGTGGGAATCATATACATTGATATAGTCACCTAGTACTAGGAACCATAGTGGAGTAACCTCTTATAAAGCAAAACATATGAAAAATAGGCTTCCAAGTATCAGCATTCCCATGGTTAATTGTCCTGTAGTATGAGTAGGTGCATGCACAGCCCAACATATATAACATAAACAAGAACACATAATATGCCCTGAGATGGGTAAAATATGGAGAACAGAGCATGGTTATTGCAGGCATACCCTCATATACCACCATGTCTACAGTTATAGGTCAAAAGGGCAGACTGAAAGCTATGTTAAATGCGGCTAGAAATTATTCTACATTTCCTTCTGCCCCTGTCAAACTGTCAAACCATACGGAGAGAAAGGAAGGGCATGCAAAAATAAAGAAATAAAGAAAAGTAATCAGCAATTAGCAATTAGGCCCATAATCAGCAGGCTATACATGCGGACCAGAACCTTCATCCTATACCAGATCTTGGGCTTAGGAAGCAATATAATAGGGATTTTTCTATATCTCTAAAATGCCCTGTCAGGGAGGTGAGAGAGTTTCAGATACAGCAGTGTAATGAGCTGCAGTCCGTCTTAAGTAGAGTCAAAACCTTTATACAAATGTTCTTCGATTCCTGTCTGGGGGGCTCCTCTAGTAAAGCACTGTATGTCCCATACTTAGCTGCTCCCACGAGTGACTTCATCTTAAGGTGGTAGTTAGGACGTGCTCCACTGGTCATAGTCTCAATGTGTGGCGTTATACTTGCGATCTTTGAGGTGTGTTGTGGGGTGCTAAGATCTCTTACTCTCATGTGGTGTCTTCTAACTGGTTCTAGGAGGGCCACAACACGCCTCTGTTGCGGGATCTCCCTGGAAGCTTGAGGCAAATGTACAGCCAGATCCCTGAGGGCTTGGAAGCTTTGCCGAAGGGCAATGTAATGGGCCGCCGATCTTTGCAGTGTCCTGTCCTCTTCTGTTATCTCAAGCGCCATATCTCCAGTGGGAGTAAGGGGAGAATGTGCAGACAGCGTCTGGGCAGTGTGACAGTCTACAGGGGCTATCACCTATTGCTGCTCTTTAGTAAGTCACAGACCCCGACACCTGATGTAAAGTGAGTGGGGGGGGAGTAGGGCAAAAGAGGGGGGGTTCCACAGCTCTGAGCGCAGGAGGCGGAAAAAAAGAGTCGCTATGCCAGGCAGGTGCGGTAGGGATTAGACTAGAGAAAGTCTGGTTACCGGTCCGAATCTTGAGACGTTGATTTGTAGGCATGGGGCCTGCAATACGATCATGGTTTGGAGTAATCCACCTTAGTAGGTGCGAAGATAGGGTTTAAGATAGCGGCTTGGTTCCTCCGTGGCTCAGAGATGATTCATACCGGAGCTCTATGCTGAAGCAATCTCCCTCCAATCTCTGCCATATGAGCTGGATCAAGTACTTCTTTGTAAAGTATATACAGATCAGCTTAATATGATATTAGCTTGGAGAGCTCAGTGTAGATGCGTCTGCTCTGCTCTGGGGTTGGCTCCGCCCCCGTTTTTCAATCTATTTCTATGGTATCTCCAAGTCAAATTTTTGGAAACCAAAAGGAAACAAACGTTCATATATAAAAAATGTTCATATATAAAATGTTGTCCTAAGTATGAAAAGTGGTAGATTCCATTTCTTTTTACTCGTTCTATATGTAGGGTTGCTGCTAACTTGGTGTATGTTGCTATCACCTATCTACAAAAAATTAACTTGGTATTTTTTAAAAAAAAAAAAATAAAACAGCAGAAGAAAAAAATCCAAAAAAAAACAAAAAAATACAATATATATTAAGGATAGTGGTGTTGATAATCTTCACTCAAGTGAGTGTATATGATCTATACTAGATGATTCAATTGGTAGAAAAGGAAGGATGTAAATGTATCCATATGTGTTTGTGTTAAAATGCCTACACTAAAAAAACTGCTAGGTCTAAACAGAGGCCTAAACAAAGATATAGACCTAGCAGCTTTTTTAGTGTAGGCATTTTAACACAAACACATATGGATACATTTACATCCTTCCTTTTCCACCAATTGAATCATCTAGTATAGATCATATACACTTGTTTGAGTGAAGATTATCAACACCACTATCCTTAAAATATATATATATATATATATATATATATATATATATATATATATATATATATATATATATATATATATATATATATATATATATATATATATATATATATACATAAATATATATACATATATATATTTATATATATATATTTTGGATTTCTTGCATTTTTTTCTCCTGCTGTTTTAAAAAAATTACCAAGTTCATTTTTTGTAAATAGGTGATAGCAACATACACCAAGTTAGCAGCAACCGTACATATAGAACGAGTAAAAAGAAATGGAAACTACCACTTTTCATACTTAGGACAACATTTTATATATGAACTTTTTATATATGAACGTTTGTTTCCTTTTGGTTTCCAAAAAATTGACTTGGAGATACCATAGAAATAGATCGAAAAACAAATATATATGTGCAAATGTTCTTTAAAATTCAGAGACAAATACATTCACATGAAAGTTCGATGTCACTAAAATACTTGTAATTTTAGGATACAGATCACATACAGTATATACTATATACAGTATATTGATATACACAAACAGTGACGGAAATTTGCTATAGCAACAAATAGGAATATTCCTCCCTTTTTGATTTACTCCCCAGACCAAAAATCTATCCACTTCTCATGACATCAAAGAGACATGCATATATATTTATGTGTAAAATATGGGAATTTCATTTATATTTATTTACTATAGAGAACACAGTTTATCTATGCTGCTTTGTTTCAGCTGATGGGAATATATTACAATGGGCGTGTCACGATCTAGCCAATTACAATCTCTCCCTTTTTTAACCAGCACAAATATTTCAGAAACAAGGTAATAGCGTGCACTTGTTGCCATAATAACACACAGGCAACAACAATCCTGCAGCAGCCAAACTTTACCGAAGACTTTTATATACTTCGGCAACAGTTTAAATAATAATAACACACCTTCCATAAGAAACTGGATCCAGAAAGAATTGTTAGTAACCTCGCTTTACAGAATTCAGTAGATAGACATGATCGTTACTGACAGGCTAAACACAAAACGTGATGATAGAATTATAAGAATCAGATTAATTTTCACTTAGTCACGTAACTTGTGACCGCAAACAACCAATAGTAAACTTTGTCTTGCAGGAGGCTTGTCACTATCTCAGGTTTAAATACACGGACACTACACTTAATTTTTAACCTTTGATGACGGACAATATTGAAAAAACTCCTTTGAAACGCGTTAGGTGAACTAATCATTACTTAATGTGACCTTTGCTTTTATTTATTCTATTTATTTTCTTTTATTTAATGTTGTTTTTGTGACGGATACCTCGGCTACCCCAACTGGGTAGCTCTGCCCAACGGGTCCTGCTTCCTCCCTGCCGACTACAGCTATGTAGCTGACAAGTGACCACAGCCTGTAGCCACCCCTGATGCCCGACAGCATCAGTACCCAGGGTCCCACCCTGTGACAGACTCCAGCTACCCAGGCTGGGTAACTCTGCCTGAGAATACTTTCTCTGCCTTGAACAGGCTGCTATGTAGCCCAGGAAAAGTGATTTTAGCTGGAGCTCACCTAAAAAACTAGACAGACTAGAATATTCAGGTGAAACAAGAACTGCTTTATTGCACAGAAAACACAGCCTTTATATATTTCCAACACATGGGGGTAGTTACTACACAAATAGAAACAAATATTATACAATGAGACAAACATCAGACAATGGATAGTTAAACAGATGCTAATCACATCCTGACTTACAAAAGGACAATGAATGACTCACACAATAACAGAAAGACACTTTACACCTAGACTAGATAACAACAGGGGTAAGGTTATAGGGGGTAGGGGTTTATTACACAGAAAACACAGCTTTTAGACATTTCCAACACATGGGGTTAGTTACTACACAAATAGAAACAAATATTATACAATGAGACAAACATCAGACAATGGTTATTTAAACAGATTCTAATCACATCCTGACTTACAAAAGGACAATGGATGACTCACACAATTAACAGAAAAACACTTTACACCTAGACTAGATAACAACAGGGGGAAGGTTATAGGGAGTAGGGGTTTAACCCTTGCAGCCTGGTATCCGTGACAGTTTTTATTTAGGCCTAGATTTGGAGTTTGGCGGTAAAAGGGCTGTTAACGCTCCGCGGGCTTTTTTCTGGCCGCACCATAAAATTAACTCTGGTATCGAGAGTTCAAACAAATGCTGCGTTAGGCTCCAAAAAAGGAGCGTAGAGCATTTTTACCGCAAATGCAACTCTCGATACCAGAGTTGCTTACGGACGCGGCCGGCCTCAAAAACGTGCTCGTGCACGATTCCCCCATAGGAAACAATGGGGCTGTTTGAGCTGAAAAAAAACCTAACACCTGCAAAAAAGCCGCGTTCAGCTCCTAACGCAGCCCCATTGTTTCCTATGGGGAAACACTTCCTACGTCTGCACCTAACACTCTAACATGTACCCCGAGTCTAAACACCCCTAACCTTACACTTATTAACCCCTAATCTGCCGCCCCCGCTATCGCTGACCCCTGCATATTTTTTTTAACCCCTAATCTGCCGCTCCGTAAACCGCCGCCACCTACGTTATCCCTATGTACCCCTAATCTGCTGCCCTAACCCCGCTGACCCCTATATTATATTTATTAACCCCTAATCTGCCCCCCTCAACGTCGCCGACACCTGCCTACACTTATTAACCCCTAATCTGCCGAGCGGACCTGAGCGCTACTATAATAAAGTTATGAACCCCTAACCCGCCTCACTAACCCTATCATAAATAGTATTAACCCCTAATCTGCCCTCCCTAACATCGCCGACACCTAACTTCAATTATTAACCCCTAATCTGCCGACCGGAGCTCACCGCTATTCTAATAAATTGATTAACCCCTAAAGCTAAGTCTAACCCTAACACTAACACCCCCCTAAGTTAAATATAATTTTTATCTAGCGAAATAAATTAACTCTTATTAAATAAATGATTCCTATTTAAAGCTAAATACTTACCTGTAAAATAAATCCTAATATAGCTACAATATAAATTATAATTATATTATAGCTATTTTAGGATTAATATTTATTTTACAGGCAACTTTGTAATTATTTTAACCAGGTACAATAGCTATTAAATAGTTAAGAACTATTTAATAGTTACCTAGTTAAAATAATAACAAATTTACCTGTAAAATAAATCCTAACCTAAGATATAATTAAACCTAACACTACCCTATCAATAAAATAATTAAATAAACTACCTACAATTACCTACAATTAACCTAACACTACACTATCAATAAATTAATTAAACACAATTCCTACAAATAAATACAATTAAATAAACTAGCTAAAGTACAAAAAATAAAAAAGAACTAAGTTACAGAAAATAAAAAAATATTTACAAACATAAGAAAAATATTACAACAATTTTAAACTAATTACACCTACTCTAAGCCCCCTAATAAAATAACAAAGCCCCCCAAAATAAAAAATTCCCTACCCTATTCTAAATTAAAAAAGTTACAAGCTCTTTTACCTTACCAGCCCTGAACAGGGCCCTTTGCGGGGCATGCCCCAAGAATTTCAGCTCTTTTGCCTGTAAAAGAATAAATACAATACCCCCCCCCCAACATTACAACCCACCACCCACATACCCCTAATCTAACCCAAACCCCCCTTAAATAAACCTAACACTAAGCCCCTGAAGATCTTCCTACCTTGTCTTCACCATCCAGGTTCACCGATCCGTCCTGAAGAGCTCCTCCGATGTCCTGATCCAAGCCCAAGCGGGGGCTGAAGAGGTCCATGATCCGGTCAAAGTCTTCATCCAAGCGGGGCAGAAGAGGATCTTCCATCCGATTGAAGTCATCATCCAGGCGGCATCTTCTATGGTCTTCCATCCGGAGCGAAGCGGCAGGATCCTGAAGACCTCCAGCGCGGAACATCCATCCGGACCGACGACTGAACGACGAATGACTGTTCCTTTAAGGGACGTCATCCAAGATGGCGTCCCTCGAATTCCAATTGGCTGATAGGATTCTATCAGCCAATCGGAATTAAGGTAGGAATTTTCTGATTGGCTGATGGAATCAGCCAATCAGAATCAAGTTCAATCCGATTGGCTGATCCAATCAGCCAATCAGATTGAGCTCGCATTCTATTGGCTGTTCCGATCAGCCAATCGAACGCTGGTTTTGACGGCTACCGCCGAACTCCAAATCTAGGCCATAGTGTTTTATATCTACTTGTGTAAAAAAATACTTGTTTTGTAAATGGATTACACTATATATCCTCACTATGGACTGTATCACACCATACCCCTTGTATTTTCCTGAAGCTGCTTAATACTTCTGGTGATCAACGGAGGATTTAAACGAGAGTCAGGATTTAACTACTTGTGTGCCATACAATTAACTCATATTCTATTGATGTTGTTAAATGTGAGCATAATACCCTTTGGGTTGGTGTTGTATTGGTCTTTTTATACAACATTAAACATACAGTACAGCACTATTGTGTTTGTCTCTACTTTTTCCACATATCTACTACCATTGCATGGAGGAAAGTTTCTGGTGCTATCATACACTCCAGGAAGCACAGAAGGCAGATTACAAGTTTTTTTACTCGTATCCAGTGGCGGATATCATACAGACCCATCTGAGTCTCTCTAGGACTGCTATCCACTTACCTCATATCGATTGAGGTAAATTCCTGTAAGTAGGAATTTCACACTTTGGTTTTCCTCTTTGCATTTATAAAGACAGACCTTTCGTCATTAGGGTTTGGAACTTTTTTGCTACTATATCCAGCACCAACAAGCGTCTGTGCCAAGAATATATATCACAACCTCATTTTCTTCATATATGAACTGTATGATTTTTATGTTTTTTTTTTTTTTTTTTGTTACTGTAACATCTGTTATCTTGCTAACATTTACTGGTTAACCTTTTGTCAGGGTGCCAGGAATCCGACTGAGACGAGAAAAAAAATAGTCACACCTTTATTAATAACAAAAAAAAAAAAAAAAGCCCACAAGTCAAATAACAAGCCAGGATTCAAAACCAGAGCTGGTAGTTAGACGAGCCGAATCAGGAGCCAAAGTGAATAGTCAGACGAGCCGGAATCAGGAACAAGGAAAACAGCAGTGTCAGGAACAAGCCAGGGATCAGGAAACAGGAAGGACGTCAGGCAGCCAGGTAATACACAGGAACTCTCACAAACAAGTCTGAGATAACGCAAAGGCAAAGCGTACTGAACAGAGGCCCTTTAAATAAAAGTGATGACATCACAATTCTGAGACTGCATCCTGTCTCACATGGATGATGCACACCAGTCTGGCCATAAAAGGAAGTGCAGGAAGTGAGCAGCATCCCCCACAATGCACCATAGTCAGGAATAGAGGTAAGTAAAATGGCTGCCAGCAGCACATGGCAAACACAACAGGGAAAAAACCCTGACAGTATTCTCCCCTCAACAACCCCTCCCCCGCGGGAGGATACAAGGCTTATTGGGGAAACGGACATGGAAGGCACGGAGGAGGGCGGGATCATGAACATCAGAGGAGGGAACCCAAGAACGCTCCTCCGGCCCGTAGCCCCTCCAGTGAACCAAATACTGTACCCGGCCCCTGGACATACGAGAGTCAATAATGCTGCTGACCTCATACTCCTCATGGTTGTCAACAAAGATAGGACGGGGACGAGGCAACACAGTGGTAAACCGATTACAAACCAATGGTTTCAAGAGGGAGACATGAAAAACATTGGAGATGCGCATAGCAGGAGGAAGGTCAAGAGCGTAGGCCACAGGATTAACCCGTTGGAGTATTCGAAAAGGACCAACATAACGGGGAGCCAATTTATTGGAAGGCACACAAAGGTTCAAGTTGCGGGAGGACAGCCAAACTCTCTCATCAACCTGGTAGGAAGGTGCGGGCAGACGCCTATGATCAGCCTGGAACTTTTGGCGCTGCATAGAACGATGAAGGCAATCCTGAATCTACACCCACGTGGAACGGAGTTGCCGGAGATGCTCCTCCAAAGCCGGAATACCCTGAGACATGAATGAATCGGGCATCAAGGATGGTTGAAACCCATAATTCGCCATGAACGGGGATAACTTGGAGGAAGCATTAATAGCACTATTACGCGCAAACTCTGCCCAAGGTAACAGTTCAGACCAATTATTGTGGTGATCTGAGACATAGCAACGGAGGACCTGTTCCAGAGCTTGATTAGACCATTCCGCAGCCCCATTGGATTAAGGTTGATATGCCGAGGAGAAGGAAAGCTGGATTCCCATTTGAGCACAAAAGAAACGCCAAAATCTGGAGACAAACTGGCTACCCCAGTCCAACACTATCTCCTTGGGTAACCCATGTAAATGAAAAAAATTGAAGCAAGCTCCTGAGCAGTAGGCAGCTTCATCAAGGGAATGCAGTGTGACATTTTAGAAAAAACGGTCAACCACCATAAGGATAACTTTATTGCCATTGGAAACAGGGAGCTCGACAATGAAGTTCATGGAAAGATGTGCCCAAGGACGCTCACCATTAGCAATAGGTTGAAAAAGACCCACAGGAAGACGTCAAGGAGTCTTATTCTGTACACAAACTGAGCAGGAGGCAACATACGCAGCAACATCAGAACGAAGACCTGGCCACCAGAATTGTCAAGTGACAGACCAAATCATTTGGTTCTTGCCTGGGTGACCTGCGGCTTTAGAATAGTGGTAAGTGTGCAAAAGTTTAGTTCAAAGATTCTCAGGAACAAAACACTTACCACTAGGTTTCTCAGGAGGTGCATTGGTTTGTGCAGCCAGGATCTCCTACCCCAAGGGAGAAGTCAAATTAGTACGCATGGTAGCCAAAATATGGTCAGGAGGTATAACAGGAGTAGGTACAGACATTCTTACTACCAGGCAGGTAGAAGACCACATAATTAAACCGAGACAAAAATAGCGCCCATCTGGCCTGTCGGGGCGACAAACGTTTTGCTTCAGACAGATAAGTTAAATTCTTGTGGTCAGTAAGAATGGGCACTGGCACGCTAGTACCCTCGAGAAGATGCCTCCATTCCTTTGCCAAAATTATGGCCAGTAATTCCCTGTCACCAACTTCATAATTGCACTCCGCTGGAGACAATTTCTTAGAGAAGAAACCACACGGATGCAAGGAACCGTCAGGCGTGGGACGTTGAGACAAGAGGGCACCTACTCCAGTCTCAGACGCATCAACCTCAAGAATGAAAGGCAGGAAAGGGTTAGGATGAGCCAGAACTGGAGCGGCAGCAAAGGCAGCCTTAAGACTATCAAAGGCCTTATAGGCAGTAGGTGACCAATGGAGTGGATCATTCTCTTTACGGGTCATGTCTGTGATAGGTTTAACCAAGGAAAAAAAGTTTTTAATAAACTTTCTATAGTAATTGGCGAACCCCAAAAAGGTTGAATAGACCGAATACCAACTGGGCGAGGCCACTGCAGAACTGCAGATAACTTGTCAGGATCCATGGAGAACCCTGCAACAGAGATAACATAACCTAGGAAGGTTACTTGAGTCTGGTGGAACTCACATTTCTCGAGTTTACAAAACAGGCCGTTTTTAAAGAACCCATGTAACATCAGAACGATGAACCTCAAGTGTGGGTGAGTGTATGAGGATGTCGTCTAAGTACACCATAACACACTGTTTCAACATATCTCGTAGGACATCATTAATAGATTCCTGAAAAACAGCAGGAGCATTACATAGGCCAAATGGCATTACAAGATACTCATAATGACCGCTCCTGGTGTTAAATGCTGTTTTCCATTCGTGGCCCTCCTTAATCCTAATGAGATTGTACGCTCCTCTCAAATCAAGTTTAGTAAAGACCGTAGCTCCCTTGAGGCAGTCAAAGACCCCTATAATCAATACATGGTCTTAACTCGCCACCCTTTTTCTTCACAAAGAAGAAGCCAGCCCCTGCAGGAGAGCAGGATTTGCGGATGATCCCCCGTGACAGAGCATCGGCAACATACTCCTCCATAGCACAATTTTCTGCAACAGACAGAGGGTACACCCGGCCCCAAGGAGGAATGGCTCCGGGTTGCAGGTCTATGGCACAATCGTAAGACCAGTGAGGAGGCAACGTACTGGCACGCACCTTGTCAAACACGTCTAGGAATTTACGGTACTCATCTGGCAATTGAGATACCGAAGAAGTGCACAAGACTTTAACTGGTTTCCGAAGACAAGTGAAAATGCATTGCGGGGACCACGACAACATTTTGAACTTACACCAGTTGAGACTGGGATTGTGCTTTTGGAGCCAGGGATAACCCAGAACAACCAGAAAATGCAGAGAGTTTATCACCTGGAACTGGAGGGTTTCAAAATGGAGAGCCCCAACAGCCATGGACAACGGAGCAGTTTTGTGAGTAACGAGTGCAGGCTGAAGGGGTCTGCCGTCAATGGCCTCAATAGCAAGCGGTACGGACCGAGGCAAAACAGGAATTGAGTGCTTTGATACAAAAGCACTGTCAATGAAATAGCCCGCAGCACCAGAGTCAAAAAGAGCCTGAGTGACTATAGAGGAGTCCACCCAGGAAAGGACAACAGTGAGCAAAGGTTTCTCCTTAAGTGGTTCCAGGGACGAGGATAAACCACCCAATATCTGCCCCCGACAGGACCTTAGGTGTGAGCGTTTCCCGGCCGTGTAGGACAAGACTTCAAAAGGTGACCCTGTAACCCACAATAGAGGCAGAGCCCCTCCCTCCTCCTAAAGGCCTTCTCCGCCGCAGAGAGACGCGTGAATCCTAGCTGCATCGGCTCAGCAGTACCTGGTGACTCGGGACCAGGAGGCATGGGAGGAGAGGGAGGCATGGGTGGGAATGAACACGTAGGAGACAACGAAACAGGAGGCTTCCGCAAGCGCTCCTTGAAAGAGGGCCTCTCTCTGAGTCTGATGTCAATTAGGATCAAGAAAGACACCAATGCCTCGAGATCCTCTGGTAAATCTCTGGCAGCAACTTCATCTTTAATCGCATCGGAGAGCCCATGAAAGAAGGCAGCAACAATGGCTTCATTGTTCCAACCTACCTTTGCGGCAAGCGTACGGAACTCAATAGCATACTGAGCAACAGATCTTGTACCTTGCTGAATGGACATGAGTCATTTAGCAGCAGAGGAAGAGCAAGCCTGAACATCAAATACCCTTCGAAAGGAGGCCATAAATTCAGGGTAATTTTATACAGAACCGGATATGCTCCTGGTAGGCATAGGTGCAGCAGCGGAAACAGGAGCAGCCATAACTTGCACAACACTTTGGTCCAAATGTGCAGTGTGAGTCAGCAGGGTTTGCAGGGCTAGTGCAAATTGATCCAAGCTGTGATCCTGTTCATCCATCCTGGAAATAATAGCAGGTAAAGGTGGATTATTAGCACCATCAGGATTCATGGCCTTTGCGTAATGTCAGGGTGCCAGGAATCATACTGAGATGAGAAGTGCAAAAATAATCACACCTTTATTAATAACAAAAAATAATAAAATGTCCACAAGTCAAATAACAAGCCAGGAGTCAAAACCAGAGCTGGCAGTCAGACGAGCCGAGTCAGGAGCCAAAGCGAATAGTCAGACGAGCCGGAATCAGGAACAAGGAAAACAGCAGTGTCAGGAACAAGCCCCAGGGATAAGGAACCAGGAAGGACATCAGGCAGCCAGGTAATACACAGGAACACTCACAAACAAGTCTGAGACAACGCAAAGGCAAAGCATACTGAACAGAGGCCCTTTAAATAATAAGTGATGACATCACAATCCTGTCTCACATGGATGATGCACACCAGTCTGGCCATAAAAGGAAGTGCAGGAAGTGAGCAGCATCCCCCACAATGCACTATAGTCAGGAAGAGAGGTGAATAAAATGGCTGTCAGCAGCACATGGCAAACACAACAGGGAAAAATCCCTGACACCTTTGCTGCAATTCTGTATATACACTTTTTTTTGCAGCTATTTTGGGTCCTGCATCAAGTACATCCTTTTCTAGAACTATCTCACCTTTTACTAAACATATATATATATATATATATATATATATATATATATATATATATATATATATATGTGATATAAAATAAACCAAAGTGGGTTTATTTGAACAAAAAAGTATAAGACACATGCTCACATGCGCTTCATCAGAGATCTCTACATACATACATACATACATACATACATACATACATACATACATACATACATACATACACACATATATATATATATATATATATATATATATATATACACACACATACATACACAGGGGTTTTTTGTGGGAGCTTTTTTTGTTATATACTCACTGGTACTGAGCACCCCCAACTCTGCCAACTCATAAGAGGTAATATTTGTAATCATCATGTAAATACACTGGTTTTCACAAGAGGGGCTGCAAAATACATCAGACATTGTAAATAATCTTGTCCCTTTGCCTTTCTGAAAATTACTGAGCAGAATATATCAATCAAAAATCAATGAGTACCAGCACCTTTTTTTAGAGTACCGGCACCTTTCCTTTTACAAAAAAAGCACTATATATATATATATATATATATATATATATATATATATATATATATATATATATATATATATATATATATATATATTAATGTGTGTGTGTGTATTGGTATATATGTATGTAAATATGTATAAAGATATAATTAAATAATATATTTAAACAAAAATAACATTTTCTTTACAGTATTTAAAATATTTCTTAAAGCACCTTCGTGTTTAGTGCACTTTGGCTTAGTACACTTTCGGGTTACATCTTGAGCAAAAGCCAGAGTGAAATTTTGTATTGTGCCCTATAATAGTCTAAGAGGTGATGAAGCTACTGCAGCCGTGCTATCTGAACTAAAAATGTTAGCTTACCTGAGGCTTTTGCTCAAGCACCACCATTTTACTTTCAACTTGTAATATGAGAGCAAGAATAAGAGCACAATTGATTTAATTGAAATGGTGTTGGTGTTCAACAGTGCAAACATTTTTGTGCTCGACTTGTAATCTAGGCCTGTATTTGTTGTTAAAATGTTGAGTTTCATGGTCCTTTATATAACACTAGTACTAAAGCCCGTGTACACGGGCCATTTTTTGCAGTACAGCGGTCCCACCCCTTGCTCTCACCCCCTCTCTATTGCTCTCTCTCCCCCTCTCTTTTGCTTTCTCTCCCCCCTCTCCTTTGCACTCTACCCTCTTTTGCTCTCTCTCTCCCCTCTTTGGCTCTCTCTGCCCCCTCTTTTGTTCTCTCCCCCCTCTTTGGCTCTCTCCCCCCTCTTTGGCTCTCTCTCCCCCCTCTTTTGTTCTCTCCCCCCTCTTTGGCTCTCTCTCCCCCCTCTTTGGCTCTCTCTGCCCCCTCTTTGGCTCTCTCTGCCCCCTCTTTGGCTCTCTCTCCCCCCTCTTTGGCTCTCTCTGCCCCCTCTTTGGCTCTCTCTCCCCCCTCTTTGGCTCTCTCTCCCCCCTCTTTGGCTCTCTCTGCCCCCTCTTTGGCTCTCTCTGCCCCCTCGTTTGCTCTCTCTCTCCCCTCTTTGGCTCTCTCCACCCTTTCTTTTGCTCTCTCTGCCCCCTCTTTTGTTCTCTCCCCCCTCTTTGGCTCTCTCTCCCCCCTCTTTGGCTCTCACCACTCTTTGGCTCTCTCTGCCCCATCTTTTGTTCTCTCCCCCCTCTATTTGGCTCTCTCTGCCCCCTCTTTTGTTCTCTCCCCCCTCTATTTGGCTCTCTCCCCCATATATTTGGCTCTCTCCCCCCTTCTTTGGGCCTTCTCCCCCCTCTCTTGCTCCCTCTCTTGCCACGCCCCCATCACGGCACCCCGCCCGGCCACGCCCCCTCACACGACACCCGCACGACCACGCCCAATCGCGGCGACACCCGCATGGCCATGCCCATCACGGTGACACCCGCCCGGCCACGCCCCCATCGCGGCACTACATGGGAGGTGAGTTGAGTGACAGCTTGCCTCGCGCTCTCCAGACCTCACAGCTGTTCAGCTTGTATGCTGTGTACCTCGCGCACGCCCGCTGTCACTCACCTCCCATGTAGCGCACGGCCGCTTCTCACAGCTGTTACTGGCCTCGCTGTACCTCGCGCATGCCCGCTGTCACATGGGAGCGAGGCCGCTTCTCACAGCTGTTACTGGCCTCGCTCCAAGCCGACACTGATCAAGGCCAGGTATGTTTGTCACGTGCAGTCTCTACTGCGCATGACTGCATCTGACAAACATACTTGGCCAATTATTATATAGGATGTAGAATGTATGTGTATGTATTGGGTACTTGTAAAGCACGGCTAATCACCATTAAGGGTCTCAATGTGCTGCTCATTTTATCGGCCTCGGAAGGATGAAAGGCTGAGTGAACCTCGCCGGGGATCGAACCTGCAACCCTTGGGTTGCTACAGAGCTCAGCCACAGTGCCTTAGCATGCTGAGCTATCTGTCCTGCATAATAACAGGTAGGGTAGCGTTTGCTTGTAAATGTTTATCGTTTGTATGTTTTATTTTTGTTTTTTGTTTTTGTATAATATAAACTATTATACATTCCTTTTAGTCATATAGTACAATTTTTTTTTCTTTCACCTTAACACAGATATTTCTTATTACAATGTCTCTATAAACTTGGTATGTTTCCATTGCAAAAAATGACTTAAACAATCCAGACCATGGGGCCAATTTATCAAATGACAGGAGGACATGATTCGCTGTAGCGAAACATGTCCGACCGGCATCGCTAAATGCTGACAGCATATGCTGTCGGCATTTATCATTGCACAAGCATTTCTGGTGAAATTCTTGTGCAATGTCGTCCCCTGCCCATTTGTGGCCAATATATTTTTAGAAAAAATCCTATTGGCTGATGCAATCAACCAATAGGATTGAGCTTTCATTCTATTGGCTGATTGGAACAGCCAATAGAGTGCAAGCTCAATCCTTTTGGCTGATTGCATCAGCCAATAGGATTTTTTCTACCTTAATTCTGATTGGCTGATAGAATTCTATCAGCCAATCGGAATTGAAGGGACGCCATCTTGGATAACCGTCATTTAGTAAGAGGACTCAAGATGAAGAGGATGCTCCGTGTCGGATGTCTTGAAGATGGACCCGCTCAGCGCAAGATGTATGAAGATAGAAGATGCCGTCTGGATGAAGACTTCTGCCCGTCTGGAGGACCACTTCTGCCCATCTTGGATGAATAATCTTGGATGAATAATTCTGCCTGTCTTTAGGACCACTTCTGACTATTTAATAACTATTGTACCTAGATAAAATAAATACAAAGTTGCCTGTAAAATAAAAATAAACCCTAAGCTAGATACAATGTAACTATAAGTTATATTGTAGCTAGCTTAGGGTTTATTTTATAGATAAGTATTTAGTTTTAAATAGGAATAATTTAGTTAATGATAGTAATTTTATTTATATTTATTTAAATTATATTTAAGTTAGGGGGTGTTAGGGTTAGGGTTAGACTTAGGTTTAGGGGTTAATAACTTTAATATAGTGGCGCAACATTGGGGGCGGCAGATTAGGGGTTAATAAGTGTAGGTAGGTTGCGGCGACATTGGGGGTGGCAGATTAGGGGTTAATAAATATAATGTAGGTGTCGGCGATGTTGGGGGCAGCAGATTAGGGGTTCATAAGTATAATGTAGGTGGCGGCGGTGTCCGGAGCAGCAGATTAGGGGTTAATAATATAATGTAGGTGTCATCGATGTCGGGGACGGCAGATAGGGGTTAATAAGTGTAAGATTAGGGGTGTTTAGACTCAGGGTTCATGTTACGGTGTTAGGTGTAGACATTAATGTATTTTCCTCATAGGAATCAATGGGGCTGCGTTAGGAGCTTAACACTGCTTTTTTGCAGGGGTTTTTTCAGCCGGCTCTGCCCCATTGATTCCGATGGGGAAATCGTGCACAAGCACGTTCAACCAGATCACCGCTAATGTAAGCAGCGCTGGTATTGAGGTGAGATGTGGAGCAAAATTTTGTTCTACGATCACTTTTTTGCGGTTAACACCGGGTTTGTAAAAACCCGTAATACCAGTGCTGTCTGTAAGTGAGCAGTGAGTGAAAACTGCTCGTTAGCATAGCATAGCCTCTAACGCAAAACTTGTAATCTAGCCGAGTATTAAAATGAGTGTAACTACTTTGCAATGTATTTTTTAACGGCTAGATTTAGAGTTTTGTCGGTAAGGACCCGCGTAGCTAACGCTGGCTTTTTTCTGGCCGCACCTTTAAAATAACTCTGGTATTGAGAGTCCACAGAATGGCTGCGTTAGGCTCCAAAAAAGGAGCGTACAGCATATTTAACGCCACTGGAACTCTCGATACCAGAGTTGCTTACGGAAGCGGCCAGCTTCAAAAACGTGCTTGTGCAGGATTCCCCCATAGGAAACAATGGGGCTGTTTGAGCTGAAAAAAAACCTAACACCTGCAAAAAAGCTGCGTTCAGCTCCTAACGCAGCCCCATTGTTTGCTATGGGGAAACACTTCCTACGTCTGCACCTAACACTCTAACATGTACCCCGAGTCTAAACACCCCTAACCTTACACTTATTAACCCCTATTCTGCTGCCCCCGCTATCGCTGACCCCTGTATATTATTTTTAACCCCTAATCTGCCGCTCCGTAAACCACCGCTACTTACATTATCCCTATGTACCCCTAATCTGCTGCACCTAACACCACCGACCCCTATATTATATTTATTAACCCCTAATCTGCCCCCCACAACGTCGCATCCACCTGCCTACACTTATTAACCCCTAATCTGCTGAGCGGACCGCACCGCTATTATTAAAAAGTTATTAACCCCTAATCCGCCTCACTAACCCTATAATAAATAGTATTAACCCCTAATCTGCCCTCCCTAACATCGCTGACACCTAATTTCAATTATTAACCCCTAATCTGCCGACCAAATCTCGCCGCTACTGTAATAAATGGATTAACCCCTAAAGCTAAGTCTAACCCTAACACTAACACCCCCCTAAGTTAAATATTATTTTAATCTAACGAAATTAATTAACTCTTCTTAAATAAATTATTCCTATTTAAAGCTAAATACTTACCTGTAAAATAAATCCTAATATAGCTACAATATAAATTATAATTATATTATAGCTATTTTAGGATTAATATTTATTTTACAGGTAACTTTGTATTTATTTCAACCAGGTACAATAGCTATTAAATAGTTAAGAACTATTTAATAGCTAAAATAGTTAAAATAATTACAAATTTACCTGTAAAATAAATCCTAACCTAAGTTACAATTAAACCTAACACTACACTATCAATAAATAAATTAAATAAAATACCTATAATTATCTACAATTAAACCTAACACTATACTATCAATAAATAAATTAAATACAATTCCTACAAATAAATACAAGGAAATAAACTAACTAAAGTACAAAAAATAAAAAAGAACTAAGTTACAAAAAATAAAAAAATATTTACAAACATTAGAAAAATATTACAACAATTTTAAACTAATTACACCTACTCTAAGCCCCCTAATAAAATAACAAAGCCCCCCAAAATAAAAAAATGCCCTACCCTATTCTAAATAACTAAAGTTCAAAGCTCTTTTACCTTACCAGCCCTGAACAGGGCCCTTTGCGGGGCATGCCCCAAGAAGTTCAGCTCTTTTGCCTGTAAAAAAAAACATACAATACCCCCCCCAACATTACAACCCACCACCCACATACCACTAATCTAACCCAAACCCCCCTTAAATAAACCTAACACTAAGCCCCTGAAGTTCTTCCTACCTTATCTTCACCATACCAGGTTCACCGATCGATCCAGAAGAGCTTCTCCGATGTCCTGATCCAAGCCCAAGCGGGGGGCTGAAGAGGTCCATGATCGGGCTGAAGTCATCATCCAAGCGGGAGCTGAAGAGGTCCATGATCCGGCTGAAGTCTTCATCCAAGCGGGAGCTGAAGAGGTCCATGATCCGTATGATGGAATCAGCCAATCAGAATCAAGTTCAATCCGATTGGTTGCTGGTCCGGATCTACTCTTGATGATGGATCTACTCTTGATGATGGTTGCCGGTCCGGATCTGCTCTTCTTCCCGTATAGGATGAAGACTTTGGAGCCTCTTCTGGACTTCTTCAGCCGTCGGATGATGGATGTCTAGCCCCCGCTTGGGCTTAGATGAAGATTTTGGAGCCAGGACCGATCGGTGATACCCGGTGAGGTGAAGATAAGGTAGGAAGATCTTCAGGGGCTTAGTGTTAGGTTTATTTAAGGGGGGTTTGGGTTAGATTAGGGGTATGTGGGTGGTGGGTTGTAATGTTGGGGGGGTAGTGTATGTTTTTTTTACAGGCAAAAGAGCTGAATTCTTTGGGGCATGCCCTGCAAAGGGCCCTGTTCAGGGCTGGTAAGGTAAAAGAGCTTTGAACTTTTTTAATTTAGAATAGGGTAGGGCATTTTTTATTTTGGGGGGCATTGTTATTTTATTAGGGGGCTTAGAGTAGGTGTAATTAGTTTAAAATTGTTGTAATATTTTTCTTATGTTTGTAAATATTTTTTTATTTTTTGTAACTTAGTTCTTTTTTATTTTTTGTACTTTAGTTAGTTTATTTCATTGTAGTTATTTGTAGGTATTGTATTTAATTAATTTATTGATAGTGTAGTGTTAGGTTTAATTGTAGGTAATTGTAGGTATTGTATTTAATTAATTTATTGATAGTGTAGTGTTAGGTTTAATTGTAACTTAGGTTAGGATTTATTTTACAGGTAATTTTGTAATTATTTTAACTATTTTAGCTATTAAATAGTTCTTAACTATTTAATAGCTATTGTACCTGGTTAAAATAAATACAAAGATACCTGTAAAATAAATATTAATCCTAAAATAGCTATAATATAATTATAATTTATATTGTAGCTATATTAGGATTTATTTTACAGGTAAGTATTTAGCTTTAAATAGGAATAATTTATTTAATAAGAGTTAATAAATTTCGTTAGATTTAAATTATATTTAACTTAGGGGGTGTTAGGGTTAGACTTAGCTTTAGGGGTTAATACATTTATTAGAATAGCGGCAAGATTTGGTCGGCAGATTAGGGGTTAATAATTGAAGTTAGGTGTCGGCGATGTTAGGGAGGGCAGATTAGGGGTTAATAAATATAATATAGGGGTCGGCGGTGTTAGGGGCAGCAGATTAGGGGTACATAGCTATAATGTAGGTGGCGGCGGCGTGCGGACGGCAGATTAGGGGTTAATAAGTGTAGGTAGCTGGCGGCGACGTTGTGGGGGGCAGATTAGGGGTTAATAAATATAATATAGGGGTCGGCAGTGTAAGGGGCAGCAGATTAGGGGTACATAAGGATAACGTAGGTGGCGGTCGGCAGATTAGGGGTTAAAAAAATGTAATTGAGTGTCGGCGATGTGGGGGGACCTCGGTTTAGGAGTACATAGGTAGTTTATGGGTGTTAGTGTACTTTAGGGCACAGTAGTTAAGAGCTTTATGAACCGGCGTTAGCCCAGAAAGCTCTTAACTCCTGACTTTTTTCTGCGGCTGGAGTTTTGTCGTTAGATTTCTAACGCTCACTTCAGCCACGACTCTAAATACCGGAGTTAGAAAGATCCCATTGAAAAGATAGGATACGCAATTGACGTAAGGGGATCTGCGGTATGGAAAAGTCGCGGCTGAAAAGTGAGCGCTAGACCCTTTTTTGAATGACTCCAAATACCGGCGGTAGCCTAAAACCAGCGTTAGGAGCCTCTAACGCTGGTTTTCACGGCTACCGCCAAACTCCAAATCTAGTATTTTGTGCAACTTTCTAGTTGCGGTAAGGCGTAAATGGCGATTGCGCTGGTGCAATCGTTATTTCACTCCACTTGTAATATCAGTGTAATGAAAATGGCTTGCAAAAACACTATTATGCTAGCGTAAAACCATTTGCACCTCACTTGTAATATAGCGCTATATCTTTACTGAAGCTGTTGTTGTGGGTGAAAAAGTAATTATTACATTTTGTTCCTGATTTACCAACAGACAGTAATAGTACAGTTAGGCTTACAATAAATTACTTTGCTTTTATCGTTTTGCAGTGTTTTACATGTCATTAAAATTGTAGTGTTTTACATCTCGTTCAATTTTAAATGTATTAAATCGTTTTGGATTTTTGTTTTTATTTCTAATATAAAATACATGTGATTCTAAACTTCAAATACATTTCATGTAGTAAAAAAACATTTATATCTCTATTTTACGTAAGAAATGAGACAGATAAAAAGCAACTATCACCAAAGATGGTGTATATTTAAGTGATTAAAAGAAAGAAACCCAAGAAATCATTTATTAGTTAACTTAAAAAATCATAAACACATGATTTTTATTATTATATTTAATTAAACTAAAATGAATATCATATAATTTATGCTTGATATTTAGAGTACATATTTAATTTACATCCTTTATCAAGACTTCTAAACATTGATTTTAATATATTCTACTGTTTGCCTGAATGTATCAGTCAGTTCCCAAGGTATCGTTCTTTTTTCAATATATTAAATCTATTATAATTAGCTTGGCTATTTTACTATGGTATATAAATGCTGTAATTGCAACTAAATATTTCTGGTTAAATCTTCCTTTCTTACTGACAATACATAAACAATTTTTTAAATTCTTAAAGTTCAATAACTGACCAAATACTGTATGTACAAAGCAAAATACTGTGGGCTAGATTACAAGTTGAACCCATGACCTGTTACATATGGGATATACATTCCTACCAGAAGGAGGCGAAGTTTCCCAAACTCCAAAAAAGCTTATAAACCCCTCCCACCTCACTCATACCTTAGTTTAACGTGTAGCGAAGTGGTGATGTATTAGAAGGAGTAAAAGCCAAACAACTAGATTACAAGTTTTGCATTGCAGCTTGTAACGCTGAAAAAAATTGCATTTTCAGCGTTAAAACAGCACCGGAGCCACCGCTGCTTCTTAACTTCCATTTCTGGCGGACCAGAAACGATGGGGCATTGAACCCTTAGGGCCAGATTACAAGTGAAGTGCTAATTTTTTTGGGATCCCGCAAATGGGCAAAATTGCAAGCTCTCAGTAGCAATTAGTGCTCAGAAAATAAACCAGAGATCAAATTTTCTAAATGTCACCCATATGCCCCCCAAATAAAGGGTATTTTATTTTCATGAATAAAAAATAATGTAGCCTTTTTCCCATAAAAAACTACTGTACTAGGCAGCTATTAGAGGTTAAAAGTGGCGGCTGTGGGGTGTTAAAACAAAAAAATTGCACTGAAAAGTGCCTTAACAATGCGGTTTATGGGAACTGTTTGATCCCAGTAAATATATATTTCTATTCTTATACATATAAATGTATGCATATATAATGGGTATATGCACATATTAACACATAAATATATATTTATATAAGCAGGTCGCGTTCGCATTGCACTTAACTCGTAATACCAGAGCACATTTGTGTGGGCTGGTATTACTAAGTTGACCGCAAATATCACTTTTGAAGAAGGTTATAATTTGCGCTCAACTCTGTAATCTGGCCCTTAATTAGTTCATCTATAAATACAGTTTTTCTGCTTTATTGCCTTTTTTACACAACTGGCAAAATCAAACATGAACATAGGAACCACATAATGGGGTACATTTATCAAGCAGCGGATGCTGCTTTCTACCTCACCGGAAACATAAGTTAAGAAGTAGCGGTCATAAGACCGCTGTGCTTAACCTGTCCGCCATCTTTTAGGTGGCAGACTGCAATTTTCCAGATCCGATACAATATGGATGATTGACACCCCCTGCTAGCGGCCGATTGGCCACAAATAGGCAGGGGACGACATTGCACAAGAATTTCACCAGAAATGCTTGTTCAATAATAAATGCCGACAGCATATGCTGTCAGCATTTAGCGATGCCGGTCGGTCATGATTCGCTACAGCGAATCATGTCCTCCTGTCATTTGATAAATTGGCCCCATGGTCTGGATTGTTTAAGTCATTTTTTGCAATGGAAACATACCAAGTTTATAGAGACATTGTAATAAGAAATATCTGTGTTAAGGTGAAAGAAAAAAAAATTGTACTATATGACTAAAAGGAATGTATAATAGTTTATATTATACAAAAACAAAAAACAAAAAACAAAAATAAAACATATAAACGATAAACATTTACAAGCAAACGCTACCCTACCTGTTATGATGCAGGACAGATAGCTCAGCATGCTAAGGCACTGTGGCTGAGCTCTGTAGCAACCCA